>NC_142739.1:22323759-22608759 GCF_051943395.1 Hippocampus bargibanti | reverse complement strand
CAGTGCCAACTGCCATGTGTTGTATTATTATTTCACTAGGAGGCTTTTTTAAAATTATTTCGAATCTGCCGTTTTGTATTAAGTAAGACCAAAATCAACATGCGATGGAATTTCAAGGGAATGTATTCCATGAAGAAACATCGGTTGACAATCGATATTTTTCTTTGTCAAAATCATGGAAATATGTGGCAGTATTTATTTTCATTGTGTGCGCTTGTGAATTGGTAGCTTTTCACAGCTGGTCAGACAACGTGGTCCTTTATTTAGGCCTTCCAGCCTCTATTCATTTTGGATCGTGCTAAACCATGGCACGATTACTGTATTTTCCGGTGTATAAGTCGCACCCAAAAGTTTTAATTTTCTTCAAAAGATGACCCTGCGCCTTATTTATATATATGTGAAGTAATATTGAGCCACAACAGATCATTCAACGACTGTCAGCAACCACTGACTGAATTTCCCTATGTAGAAGTTGTGCGTAAACCCAGCCTCTAATGTAACGCCTTATAATGTTTTATTCTGCCCCTAGTAATTGCATTACAATGCAGAACAGTGCCCCTAGTGGTGGAAATAGTTAAAACCACTCACAAAGTTGTGGAGTAGCCATTTTGAAATATAAGTGAAGAGGTATGATCACATCCACGTCCATCCTATTTCTTTTGACTTGTTCAGGCACAATCTGTAAGTAAATTTACACCATTATATATTTTACTGTTTGTTATGCAAGTTATTTATAAGCCTACATCAATATTTCATCAGTCAAGCATTTCAAATACTTACCATAGAATTGTTTAATGGGCTAGAGAATAGGCCTGTTATATTAATGTAATTTTGTATGTATAATTGGATGCTGTACAACATTCGTATTGTTTTTCTGTTTGTATGCAGTTTTACAAGAAATACTTCCATAAAATTACAGAACGGTGGATTCTCATCTTCGTGTTTTTATTGGAAGATTAAGCTCACTGTCTACACACCATGCTCTCATATCCAACATATGGTTACGGCGGAAGATGTGGTGTGCCTTATATTTGGAAAACTTGTTTAAATTAATTAAAGGTGCGCCTGGTAGTCCGGTGCGCCTTATTTATGGAAAAAGTTTGAAAATACACCGTTCATTTGGGGTGCGCCTTATACAACGGTGTGCCTTATAAACCGGAAAATATGGTATGCCGTTTTTGTTGTCTTCTCGTCAAGGATTTCAAGGTAGTTGGAGATTTGAATTCTTTCTTCTGTATGTGCATTGTTTACCAACGGGCTAACTATTGGATGTCGGAAAACAACAGTAGTGTGTTTACATTTGAACTTCAGTGACATTACAATTTCAGCTTTTCGGCACTACTTTCACTCATTCGCTGCCATTCCCGAATTTATTCGGGACTCAAAAAGTGTGGCATGGAGCGCCATGCCCGAATTTGTTCAGGTTTTGTTTTTTCTTGCTGGGAGTGCCGATAAAGCACTGGTCAGACCGCTGGCAATGTTTATCCTTTCCACGAGGGGGCAGTATTTGCAGTTTCAGCTGTTGTTAAAGCGCTACATATATGAATGAATATGTATTGTATTGTATTTTGTACAGCCGCCCCCATTTTAAGCTCAGATACCTCCAGATCCATATAACTTAGGAATTAACTATTTTTTACAAATGAAAGAAGAGAGTCTATTGTTTCTAACGCTGTATTGAATGTTTATGTAGTCCTAAAACTCAATATTCTGTGGGTCCTGCAATTTTAGTGAAAAAGACTGACTGCCAGTGAATGAGTTAAAATTGGTGCTCTCTCTTAACAACTTCATATAACATGCAAACAGCACAAGGAGTATAAAAAAATTATGTGATCGAAAGAGAAAGAGTGCGAGAGATAGTTTATTTGTAGACATAAAAACAGCTAACTGTATTTTGAAAATGCTTAATTATTCAGTAAACCAACAAAATCACACTAAAGTAACGTTAGAGTTTGGAGTTTTTTTCACATAATTTTTTTCACATAATTTTGTTAAAATTCATGGAAATTCAAATGTATCATTTCAACCCGAAACGTAATTGACAGTGCGCTTGTTGCACAAAGTATGGCAGCAATAATGACAAAAAAAATTAGCATACGAACAGAGAGGGTTAATACAGAAAATCCTGTACTGTTAACACTGTGGTGGTGAGACCTGTTTCAGAATCAGAATCAGAATCAGAATACCTTTATTCGTCCCGCAATGGGGAAATTTGCAGTCCACAGCAGCAATTGAAGAGGGATGGGGTTGGGGTGGGAGTGAAAGGATAGAAAACAAGATATTCTAAGCATAACAAAAAAAAATAAAAATGTACTGTATACTGTGCAAATGTAGATGTGCAAAAACCGTTCTATAAACAAGACTGTACATAGTGCAGAATCAAGAGATGCATTTAGATATATTGCAACAACCCATATTTACAAGTGTCCAGTTTTTTTTTTTGTTTTTTTTTCACATGTGATCATTGGGAATTGTGAAGCCTGACAGCAGTCGGTAGGAACGAGCGGCGGTACCTCTCCTTCTTGCAGCGCGGGTGTAATAGTCTCTGGCTAAAGGAGCTACCCAGAGCTGTCAGGATGGGCAGGATGGGGTGGGAGGGGCTGTCCGTCATAGCTTTTAGTTTAGCTAGCGTCCGTCTGTTGCCCACCTCCTCAAGAGAGTCCAGCGAGCAGCCCACGACAGAACTGGCCCGCTTGACAAAGCGCTCCAGTCTTTTTCTGTCCCGGGTGGTGATGCTGCCTGACCAGCAGACAATGCCATAGTGGATGGCTGATGCCACCACAGAGTCATAGAAAGTCTTTAGGAGTGACCCCTGAACTCCAAAAGACCTCAGTTTCCTGAGGAGGAAGAGGCGACTCTGTCCCTTTTTGATTAGGGCATCCGTGTTTGTTGTCCAGTCCAGTTTATTGTTGAGAGTAACACCCAGGTACTTGTAGGAGGTCACCCTCTCAATGTCCGAACCCTGGATGTTCAATGGTGCAGGTGACGATTGTTTCCTGCAGAAATCCACCACCAGCTCCTTGGTTTTGCCAGTGTTGATCTGGAGGTGATTCTGCTGGCACCAGTCCACAAAGTCCTTTGTCAGTCCCCTGTACTCCCTATCGTCTCCCTCCCGTTTAGAGTATTTTATAGGTAAACAATGACACCACAGACTCCTGTGAGTCAATAGTGGTTTTTATCAGCATGCGATAAAAGCAAATCTGTTACGTAACATCGTAATTGTCATTTGATGTTGTTGATAGTCGGAAACAGTTGACTCATATTACAATGCGTTAATATTTACAAGCCATGGAGTGCGTTACTTCGCAGTGGGTGACTGTCTCCGCTAGATAACAATGACAAAGATAAAAATACGTGTGCTGCACAGACATACTTGACGTGAACAGAGATGGCGCCTTGAAGCTTCATACACAAATTGTACGGGATTTCAGAATTGGCAATAAAGCTCCTCTACAGTCACGCCAAATATGGGAGATTGGAAAAAATGGCTACCTCTTCAGTTCAGCGAGCATAAAAAGGAGTAAATGTGCAGCTGGATTAAAATTTTTGTCTTGCTAAAAGTTGTATGATCAACTACCATCGCATTATCTGATCCACTAAACTTCACAAAAGTTCCAAGATGCGACAAAGCCGTCTTAGGGTAGTCGGCCAGCGTCATCCGGAACCAGTTACCAGCCTATCGTAGGGCACATAAAACCATCCACACTCACAGCCACATTGGGGACAATTTAGAGTGTCCTGTGGGAGGAAACTAGAGGACCCACAGAAAAGCCACACAGGCACAGGGAGAACATGCAGACTCCACAAAGAAAGGCTGGAGCCACGCTTAAACCCACGACCTCTGCACTGTGGGTCAACGCGCTAACCACTGGAACACGAGGACGCCTTGTACGAATAGTTATGGGCACAAACCATGGCAAATTACAAACATTTTGATTATTTCCTATGGGAAACTGATTTGACGCTGTGATATAACGTGACGAAAAAGATGTACAGAATGCTCCCATCCCTCAGACCACAGAAGAGATTATCAAATTGATTTTAAGCGGCTAAAAGAAGAAACCTTATCAGTTCCCAAGGGGAATTCCAATTTCCACTTTCTTTACAAAACCTATGTCAAAGTCAAGGTCCGTGGGCCAAATCTGGCACGCCACATCATTTTATTCGGCCCGCGACAGCAAATCAAGCATGATAAGTGCCATGATGCTTGCTAAAGTCCGAACCAAAATTTCAAATTGTCCCATGTAAACCACAATAACAGTCATTATTCTTGACTTCAGATTTGAGAACTAGTTATTCATTAATTTTTTGTGGGTTCTGTATGTAACATGTGGAGGGGATTACACAATCTAATGGTTTACTCAAATTCATAACGGCCCTTGAGAGGAAACCCTCACTACAATGTGGCGCACGGCAAAAAAATGACACCCCTGTTTTACAATATTCACAAATTGTCAGATCCCAAATCCTGTACAGGTCAAAGCAATCACTACCTATAAGGTTCCAGAAATACATGTCGACGTTTTTTTGGGTATTGTGGTTTCTTTACAGTACTTTCCAAGCACAATTTGCAAAGCCTTTGGAAATTCGACAGGTTAAAATGAATGAATGTCCATCTTCTGTGGTCGCGAACCCGAGATAACAAAGGATGATTAAGCAACTTGAAAGTATAGCTCAAGGCAGAAAAGAGTCAAGTCATTGGCTCCTGTTATGTATCGTCACAATGTCTCGAAAAATCTTTCCCAAGGCACAGTTGCGTCCTTTCATAAACAGCGTAACTAAACTTGTGTTAACCAACAACGAGTGGCCCTTGTGGCCTTTATATCAACCACAGATTTTGTAAGCATGAAGACCCCATGGAAAGTAGAGCATGCAGAACAATCAGTGAGAGAGACATTAGTGGCTATGCTTGAAATCTCGCTTATGATTAACGACAAGAAAACCAGCAATAACCAATCCACAAAGTTATCCCAAGCTGAAAGTAGAGACAAATTCATCTTCACTAGCTTTTTGCCTGAGAAAAATAAATAAATAAAAAATAATAAATCTACTTTGTTTGCATGTGTGGGTGTGTGACTGGGGGCTGTGATGCTGAATGTTCCAATCCATAAGCCCCATCGACAGAAAAACTACTATTCCTCAACCGGAAAGAGCATTGGAGGAGAAACACTCAAACTGGATGTCCTCAGAGCAGTTCAAACACACAAATACACACAGAAATACACACAGGCAAGCACAGATGTCAATACAGGATTTGGGCAGGAGAAATATTTAGTTGTGCACTGAGTGGGAGCCTGAGTAAAAATCATCCAAAACATACTCAAAAAGTGTGTAAATGTTAGTCGGGGACGGTCTTTAAAAAGTCACACTGACACGGATGTCATTTAGTCAGCATAATTTCTTAAAGCTCCCGAAAACCAACTTAAATTTGACTGTCATCGCTGGTTAGCTGTGGGGCGATTGTGCTTTTTTTGCACCTGTAATGGGCAGCATTTTCACAGCCCCGCTGTTTTCAGCGGAAAGGTCGGTGCTCTTGGACAGTCTGCGGCTGGATGGATGCATGGCTTGAGGAGCCCACAATAAGAAAGGAGCATCATCGCAGAGCATGTGGAACTTTCGCGGCTTGGAGTTGAAGCGGATTTACGTTGAACAGGAGATGTGAGACAATCTCTTTTTGTCAATGGATGCTACAGCTTCGTGTTTGCTTTTAACATTGAGCGTGTAGCAGATGTGCACGTTTCACCATGACTACCCTGATCCGCTGGTGAAAAGGACACGTTGATCCTCTCCTCTTTCATCCAGAATTGCTTGATACAACAGAGAGGGTGCAGAAAATGCTTTAAATTGAATTAATGTGTCTTTTGTGTTGTCATATTTTTGTTCTTTTGACTTCAAGATGGTGCCGCGAGAGTGGCTGCCTTTCCAGCAGCTCCTGTACTTTGTTTTCCTCTTACTATCATCACTTTACTGCTGTCAAATGTAAATGTTTCCATTGTAAAACTAACAACGGCTATTCCAATCCAATCCAATCCAAAAGGATATGCGGACTGGATTATTGGTGAAAATCATCAGTCACATTGGCTTGACATCTTGAATTTGTCTAGTGACTGATCCAGTCTCAACCACGACAGACCTGTTCCAATGGCGTCACAAGCTATGAAGACAATGGACATATTTGATCTGGCCCACCTGATGACTGCGGGGTAAAAACTGCCCTGGACCCTCTGCAGTTCAGAGTCTGGATTAAGTCTGATATTTTGTCCCTATAGGGAGTTTTTCTAACCCTTGATTGCAAAGTGCTTGCTCATGTGGGGCTCAGTTGTTTTCCTTGCTTTTCTTTTCTAAATCCAGAAGTATATTGCAATCAAAGTTATCGAAATACAACTGACCTAACTGGATTTTCACTCGCAATCATGTTCTTTGACTTCTCTGGAGTTTTCAGTCCAATGTCGAAAGAAAATGTGTCAATCAAAAGAACTTTGCGTCTTTGCGCATGTGAACACGCAGATGATTACAGACAAATGGTGCTTTATTAGTGTAAATCAATCAGTTGACCGAGACTGAGTAAGCAGATGGATTTTCCAAAGGGTTGGCTATCAGGAATGTACTACAGTTGAATAAGAGAAACGTAACCTTTCCGCAAATCTGTCATGGCATACTGATTAAATATGCACAGCCTCACTCTAGCCATGCAGCATGAAGTAACATCCCACTGTGGGGAATGTAAAGTCAAGGATTCGCCTGGAGATCACGATTAAGACTTCATGCATATTAGATTTTTTTTAAGGTTACTTGGATAGAAGTCCAAGTCAAGGTTACCATGACCAGAATGCCAACAGCAACGATCACACAAGGGAATGAGTGAAAATAAATACTAGGAAGATATTAATTTAAAAACGATTGAATATTTCAATTTCAAGAAAGGCGTCACCCACCAGCCCAAAAGTTGTACAACTTCACAAGGTTTTTGTAATTTTGCGATACATTGGCGGAGCAAGAGGAAGGTGATATTGTAGAGATTTTAAAGTAGATCTTAGGGTCCTAAAAGAAGAAACCTTAGCAGTCCCTAAGGGGAATTTCAATTTAAACTCTCTTTACAACACTGGTGTCAAAGCCAAGGCCCGCGCACCAAGTTTGGCCCACCACATCATTTTATTCGGCCCGCGAAAGCTACTCCATCCATCCATCCATCTTCTGCCACTTATCCGGAGTCAGGTCGCGGTGGCAGCAGCTTCTGGGGGGTAGTCTGGGGGAAGCCCAGACTTCCCTCTCCCCAGCCACTTGTTCTAGCTCGTCCTGGCAGATCCCGAGGCGTTCCCAGGTCAGCTGGGAGACAGAGTCTCTCCAGCGTGTCCTGGGTTGTCCCCGGGGTCTCCTGCCAGTGGGGCATGCTCGGAACACCTCACCAGGAAGGCGTCCTGGGGGCATCCTAATCAGATGTCCGAGCCACCTCATCTGGCTCCGCTAGCGAAAGCTACTCAAACATGTGAAATTCCATGATGCTTGGTCAAGTCCGAACCAAAATTTCAAATTGTCCCATGTAAACCACAATAACAGTCATTATTTTTTTACTTCAAATTTATTTGAAAACTAGTTATTCATTAACTTGTTGTGCGCTCTAAATGTAATATGTGGAGGGAATTAAACATGTTAATGGCTTTCCCAAAGTAAAAAAACGCTCCCCGAGAAGAAACCGTAACTACAATGTGGCTCGCGGCAAAAAAATATAGTTCGATGCGATATATAGTTCGATACTTCGAACTATATATCTTCGAGTATAAATATAGTTCGATACTTCGATAAGTATTAGATGTTCCAGTGGTGCACAACAGTGAAAAATTACAAAATAAAACCAGGCATTGATTTATCACGCATTTGCCACACTTTATGACTCAATGTGTTTCACGTTTTGTAATTAACTCATTCTCTGCCATTTACAAATTTATTTTAGGGAACTGAAAATATGACATAGAGCGCCATTTATGAATTTGTTCGGGTTTTTTTCCATGATGGGGTGCCACAAAGCGCTGGCAATGGCCTTTGGCAATGTTTTCCCTTAAATAAGGGGGCAGCATTTGCCTTTTTTCCATGTTAGCGCTTTGTTCCAACTTCAGCTGTTGTTAAAGTGCTGTATAAACCAATATGTATGTATTGCATTGTATTTTGGACAGCCACCCTCATTTCAAGCTCATATAACTCCAGACCCATATAATTTAGGAATCCATTCTTTTTTCTGATGAAAGAAGAGAGTCTAAGGTTTCTATCGCTGTATTGAATGTTTATGTTGTCCTTAAAGTAAATATTCTGTGGATCCTGGAATTCAAGTGACAAAACCCCGGCACTTGGAGTGGACACATTTTTGCTCACGTCTGGCAGTGAATAAGTTAAAAACACAGCATTGAAAAACAGTTTCATAATTGAAGAAATGTAAAAGCAAAGAAAAAAAGAGGGGGAAACGGCTTCCTAAATTTACTAAATAGCATACGGCATGGATTTAGAAAATACTTAATCAGAGAACAGGATTTAAAAACATTTACTGTTTTTTTTATCCATTCATATTTGTAATTATAAGTGCCTTGCATGCTGGGTCCGAGAGGACAGTAATTTCATCTGTGCTGTATGTCATGCATATTAGCATATTTGACAATAAAGCTGACTTTGACTTTGACTTTTGACTTAATTCTGATAAGCGATACTAGCAAATTAGGGGATTACATACACACAAAGGGGAAAAAATGCTTTTTAAAGGTGATTTTTGGAGGCAGCGTATTGTACATGGGTGCGTGTCGTTCACATGATTATACGATACTTACATTTTCCATCATGCCGAGAACTCTTAACACTCCCCCACATGAAAAGATACAAAACTCACAAGTTTACAACCATCTCAGTTACGCACTTCCACTGCCATCAAACTGCGGGGCTGAACCAATCAGCAAAGGAAAGGCGATGAAAGAGGAAGTTGGTGCGGTCACACACTGTGTGCTCATCATCCAGCACTGTTCAAAATAGCTCCGTCGGTAAGCAAACATCTCATCCCATTCATAAAAAAAAGAAAAAAAAGGGCAGTGGACGCCTACTCCCATATGGGGCAGCAAACGGCGGAGCGATAAAGATGTGGGAGAAAAAAAAAGATGGAAATATCGACTCGGCCTCAACCAAAAACACCTAAGGAGTAAGGAGGGGGGTGAGGTATGTGCATGAAAGTAAGTCTGACGCTGACAATGACGTCACATCCTCATCTGTGGTGCTTCCAGTTTGGTTTGGAAAACACCAGAAATGGACGTCACGTGGTGAGTGAGACACCACTTTCCGTCTCTTTCCCAGTAAGTCACAAACTGGGCTATGTTTACACGCATCCTATCGCAGACATACTGTAACACAACATGGTGTGCGTCCTCCAGCTCTGACGGGAGTCCACCAGCTGTTCTCCACCCCATTGGCTGTGCCGTGACATAAACCCCCATCCCGTGTACGCATAATAAAACAAATACGTGACACAGTAACCACGTAAAGTCAGATAAGGAAATTGTTCGGTGACAACGAACAGTCAACAAGCATGTCTAAGAGGAAGTGATGCAAGCTGCAATGGAAGGTCTAATTTTAGCAAAAGCGGAAGTGACCATCTCACTTCTCTTTCCAGGATTAACACACGCAAAATGCAGATGTGCTTGCATTGTACGTGAGACGGAATCAGTGAAAGTGCAACTTCGTGGCCACAGACACCCACAATGTCTTCCGTTGGTGCTGCCGCCGCCATTTGCATAACCAAAAATGCTCCACATTTGTGATAAAATGAATCAGAATTTGTCTCCGGTAGAACACGCTTTACTAGTGTCATAAAAAAGACATGATAAATAAGTATGGAGTGGATTGGATTTACCTTTCTTAGTCTCGCAGTGGTGAAATTTACATTTGACAGCAGCAAAGTTATGAAAGGAAGATGAAAGGAAAGAAAGAAGTAGAAAGGATGGATGTATGTATGTATGTATGTATATATGTATGGAGGATGCTAATCATGGCTAATCTAATCGAATCGAAGATGATATACTATAAAATCATATGATCTAATGTAATTTCCGGAGCACAGAGCACACTTGATTATTAGCCTCACCCAGTACATTTATAAAGGACAACCGACACCACTTTTTGTTTCCTAACTGACATCAGAAAAACGTTTTATAGCATCTAAAATAACCAAAACACGCAGGCTGATATTTTTAGTTAAATGTAAAACACCAAAAAAATGAGTTACTGTCCCAAAACTACTTCTAAATGACCTCGGAGATTTCAGATTGTCCCACCCCCTTGTTCCCACCCCCTTGTTCGTGACGTCACGCCAGGACGTCTTGCCTTGCTCTAGATCAAAACAATGGCTTCAGACCCGGAGAAGATGCTTTCTTGTTACTTATCCAGTTATGTATATGATTCAAATAGTTCTGAAGAGGAAAGCATAAATGTTGTCGATTAAAGAAGTCCTTCCGTGTCATATTGAGGTGTCTGGACTCCAATGTAGCGTCTCAGAAAATGCACAAGATGGCGCCCAAGCTCTGTTGGAAATGGGCCGATTTGTCTGCTGGCAATTGGTGTCAACTAGTATCAAATAGTAGTCTCGGTGCAACACAACGATTCACCTTCACGTTATTTATGTGTTTTTCTTCTAATTTCGCCATCAACACGGATCAACACGAAGTTTTCAGACCAAACAAAGTACCCAAAAATGCATTGTGTGTCGCTTTCTCGGTCAGGGGCGTTCCGGACGTGACGTCACGCCAGGCATCGTCATCAACTCGAAAACAAGACTTCCTGAATATTCAGCGCGAGTCTGAAAACATAAAATATAGCTATATGCGGTGGAATCTTTGTGAAATACGCTCAGTAGAAGTCATTTGAAATTATTTTAAAAATTATGGACACAACTTGTCTGGAGGAGTCTGTTGTCCTTTAAAGGAAAAACCATTTTGTACATACATAAACCGCACATGTCTGTAAACCGCATGTGCCAAAATGTAAACATGAGATGTTTAGAACGAAAGACGGTACACAGAAAAGGTTTTAATAATATACCTTAACTTTTGTTTCAAAACAGTGCTTGTTACGCGGCAGCAATACAAGCATTACGCTAGCGACACAGGGCTGGTTAAAAAAAACATGCCGGTAAAGTCACTGAGACACACGGCAGTAGAAGCAGCAACATGTTAGCACTCGCTAAAAGGTCTGGGTACAAAAACATACCAAGTCACTGAGAAACGAAAGAAACACATTAGCACTGACCATGGCGGCCGTTAGAAAAAAATGCATAAAATGGCCGCATTGTTGCATAAACCGCAGGGTTGAAAGTGACAAAAGTCATAGTTTATGGTCCGGAAATTATGGTAATCTAATTCCTTAATGTAAATGGTACCTCTCAGGAATAACTGTGAGATAATGTGCAAAGTATTAAGCAGACAGTGGTTCAAGTGAGTACAGACCTGGAGCTACAATGATTATAACGGGATGCTGTTCCGCAGGGTTGTGAAAAATAGCCAAGAGGCACTATACCGTTATATTTGGGTTACTCTTTGGAGAGTTAATGGCCACGAAGAATAAGCTGTTTAAATGTCTGCTGGATTTGGGCTGCCTGAGGGTAGTCGCCGTAAAAGGTGGTGAGCAGGGTGCGGAGGGTCCAGTAGGATTTTCCGCACCCTTGTTTTGATTCTTGCAGTGTGCAAGTCCTCAAGAGTGGGTAAACCACAGACATATTGGCAAAAATTAAAGAATAAGAATAAGAATAAGAATAAGAATAAGAATAAGAATAAGAATAAGAATAAGAATAAGAATAAGAATAAATAAGAATAAGAATACATTTAATTTACAAGCGCCTTTCAAATCACCCATGGTCACTTTACAATTAAAAGAACAATAAACACCAGAACAATGAAATCATACATAAAATGATAAATAATAAAAGAAAAAAACCTAATTAATATATATACGGTATTTCTTTTCAACAAAAGTCCAGATAAAGTTTTTTAAACTGCTATTTATGACTTGTGTTATTCTCTCCACCTGGCGGTGATAAAAATGTGTCATTGCAGTACTTATGTCATATGATTGTCATGGCAATCAGGACAGAGTGGGCGTCTTCTCACTTCCATTTGCATCATGACACAACAGGATGTAAGTCGCAACCGAGAGGAGAGTGGGCGGCGTTACCTTGACCATACCGCGCATACACGTAAGCACTCGTCCAATGTAATCGAAGGATCCAGAAAGTCATGAAACCTATGCTTTATTTCAAGGGAGGGGTCAAATGTAGGTTTTACACTGTAAATTGAAAAAAATAAAAATAACTCCAGCGCCATTTTGATTCAATGAGTCAAATTCAAAGATTTTTTTTTTCAATGTGTGGAAAAAGCATCTCGGTAAAGATGGGTAAGAGTATGCGTTTCTCCTTTGGTGGGGAAAATCCATCCCACAATTCCCACATCACTGGTGAGACATACCAAGACAATCGCTGATTGGACAGATTGAATAACAGGTGAAAATTGATTGTATCTTATGCAGATGAGGACCAGAAGCAAAATGGAAGTGCAATTCATGCATTTGTTATGATCTCTCTCTCTCTCTCTCTCTCTCTCTCTCTCTCTCTCTCTCTCTCTCTCTCTCTCTCTCTCTCTCTCTCTCTCTCTCTCTCTCTCTCTCTCTCTCTCTCTCTCTCTCTCTCTCTCTCTCTCTCTTTTTCTCTCACTATCTCTATCTGTCTCTCTCACTTACTATCTCTCCATCTATTGCTCGCTCTCTCTCTTCCACACGATCTCTCTCACTCTTTCTCCCATACAATCTCTCTCTCTCTCTCTCTCTCTCTCTATTTCTCTCACTATCTCTCTCTGTCTCTCTCCCTATCTCTATTGTTCTCTCTCTCTCCCACACAATCTTACTCACTCTCCCTCTATCTCCCATACAATGTCTATCACTCTCACTCTTTCTCACTATCTCTCTCAATATATATCTCTCATTAGCTCTCTCTCACAATCTTTTTCTCTTTCTCTCACTCTATTTCTCTCACTGTCTCTCTCACTCCCTATCTCTCTCTATTGCTCTCTCTCTCTCTCTTTCTCTCTCTCTCTCTCCCACACAATCTCTCTCTCTCTCTCTCTCTAACTCTCTCACTATCTCTCGCATTAGCTCACTCACTGTCATTCTCTCTTTCTCTCTCTCTCTCACGATCTCTCTCTCACAATCTCTCTGTTTCTCTCACTCACTATCTCTCTCTCTCTGTTGCACTCTCTCACCCCCACATAATCTCTCTCTCTCTCTCTCTCACTACCTCTCTCTATCTGTCTCTTTCTCCCACTCTCTTTCGCTCTCTCTCTCTATTGCTCTCTCTCTTTCCCACACAATCTCTCTCACTATCTCTCTTTCTCCCTCTTGCTGTCTCTCTATTGCTCTCTCTCTCCATCCACAGTGTAAGGGCCAATCCTGAGGTGCACCCGGGGGGAGGGGGGGGGGGGGGGGCTTAATGGACAGACTCACTCATCCCGATACTACCCCCCTCCCCACACCCCCAACTCATCTTCCATCGAGACCACCCCTCATTTTTTCCCACTATACATGTGTTTTCCACCCCAGTGGAAACACAGAGGGGTGGTGGGCGTGTGGCAGAGCGGGTGACTACAGTGCACACAAGAAAATGGGTCAGATATAGGAAGAGATTGTGGCGGGGGGTGGGGGGGTGACCATCGAGGAGTAAAATATGCTCAAGGCAAGGTGTGTGTGTGTGTGTGTGTGTGTGTGTGTGTGTGTGTGTGTGTGTGTGTGTGTGTGTGTGTGTGTGCGGAGGTGAAGTGAGAGGGGTGGGATTATCTGCAGGCACATGCCTTTAGCGTCTAACGTTCTAACACAAGACTGATTTTTTTTTTTAAGTAACCTGTTATGATTCAAAAAGTGTGTGGAATAAAAATAACAAGGAGCTCAGAACGACTTTTTGTGGTGATCCCGCTCAGCAATGTACCAATTTAACACTCATAATCACTTTTTTTTAGACTTCACATCTATTTTAACACCCTTTTTAAAAACGTCACACACGTTGGTGCGCGCGTGGGTGTCTTTGTTGTGTGCGATAGTGACTCCATGAACGTTTGTGTGAACAGTGGTGATGCATAGGGGGCAGTTGCGTGTTTTGGCACACAACGTGGCTGTGGATGGAGTTGTCATGACGACTTTTAGGACTTCACCATGGTGACGATGAATGGCGACACACACAGACACGCACAACTGTCTTTAAAAAAAGGGCATTTAGAGTCAACTATGTCACAGTACAAGAAAGAGACTTTTTATTACTTTTAATGTGGTGGTCTCATGACCCAGTTTTGCGGACACAAATGAGCTTTTTGTCAAAGATGTGCCTCTATCTACTGATGAACCACATACGGTAATAAGGATTTTTCGTTTTGAAATTCGGACATGAGTTACTGTGACCTAATTTCATAAATGCCTTTTGCTCATGCGAACTTCCTTGAGGTCATGTATGCGATACGATTCTGTTTTGAAGTCATATAGTGCAATTAAGGGTGCAACATCCATCCATCCATTTTCCGTACCGCTTATTCCTCATTTGGGTCGCGGGGGGTGCTGGAGCCTATCTCAGCTATCTTCGGGCACGAGGTGGGGGAACAGTCACTCTCACACTCACAACTAGGGACAATTTGGATTGGTCAATCTGCCTGCCATGCATGTTTTTGGAGGATGGGAGGAAACCGGAGGACCCGGAGAAAACCCACGCGGGTCTGGGGAGAACATGCAAACTCCACACAGGGAGCCCCGACTGGGACGCGAACCGGCGGCCTCTGCACTGTGAAGCCGGTGTGCTAACCACGCGACTACCGGGCGAGGGTGCAACATTAAATCAATTAATTGACGAGTATATATGGGGAGAGAGAGAGAGAGACAGAGAGTGAGAGTGAGAGTGAGAGTGACAGTGAGAGTGAGAGTGAGAGAGAGAGAGAGAGAGAGAGAGAGAGAGAGAGAGAGAGAGAGAGAGAGAGAGAGAGAGAGAGAGAGAGAGAGACCCTCACGCCCACTCTGCTTGAAGATAGGCTGGGATCGACTCCAGTATGTTTTAGTGGTAATTTCCCAATGCAGAGGTTGTAGGTTCAATCCCCTGAGATTGCGACTTTGTCAGAGTATCCTTGACCAAGGCACTGAATTGCTACAGATGCTGCGTCATCGGTAAATGAGGAAACAGTGTAAAGCACTTTGAGTACCAAAAGTAAAAAGAGACATTAACAAAAAAAATGTGTGGTGTGTTTGAACAATAACTTTCTTTCATTCCATCAAAGTAACTCGCCAATCATAAACGATAGAAAAACAATTTTCCCCAACTGGTGGTGAAGAGCAACAAGCCAAATAGGTCAAAGAACTTATGACCCTTCCATCTTTAACCACAAACCAAGGTCAATGAAATTGACACTGCTACCCACACACACACACACACACGCACACACACACACACGCACGCACACACATACACGCACACACACACACACGCACACACGCACACACACACACAGGATGTACTCCCAACGTCAGCCAATCACACACATTATTGCTCTGACATCATGGTCGACAGGACTGTTGAGCAATAACAGCTGTCTGGTAGTTACCACAAAGAGTGTTGGGTCAGCACGCGTATGTGTGGGATTTTGAGTGTGTGCCGCTACTTGCATGAGAGACGAGGTCCGCGCACCACAGCGATGGTGTGGTCAATGTGGGAGAGATGAGTCACAAAGTTGACCTGAAGTTGCATTCCAAAGTCGGGGGAGGTAGACGAAAACAGAGATACACAAAAAAACAAACAAAAAAACCTATGGGGAAATATAAACCAATAAGTGGCAGAGGAAAACAATGACTTATCATACAGACATACGCAATTTTCTTCCTAAAATAACAGTTTCCTAATCCTCGTGATGATACACTGTCTTGTAATAAAAAGGATTGTGCCTCCATTGTTGCCATGGGGACCCTGGATTAGATATATTTTGGGCCTATAACAGAGATTTCTCAAACATTTTACACGGAGCCAACCAAAAAATAAAATACTAACAATAATCACCTAAGCCTATTACAGTAAACAAAAAAAAACAAACAAAGCACTTGCAAAAAAATAAGAAATCTAACAGACCCGGTGTTGAAATAAAGAAAACTGAATTAAATAATTTAACAATTAAAATGAAAGGCTACAGAAAAAAAAATCTATACCACTGTATTTTCCCATTTATAAGGCGCACCAGAGTATAAAGCACACCTCCAAGGAATGGTGTATAGTGATACCTCAGTTTATGAACTTTTCGCTTTACGAACGTTAAATTCGCGAGAATAGAATCTTGGCATACAAACTATTTTTCGGGAAACACACGGAGCGCCACAATGAATGAGATTTCTAGTGTGTCTGCCTGCATCTGTTGCTGTTGCAATACCACAACTTCTAAGATGTACAACCCAGAGCTCCTTGAGACACTTCATGCTATCAATTCCATCAAGCCATCAACGTCCATCACAAAGCGTCTGTGTAAACTCTCAGTCGTACAGGAGTGGTCCATCGATGAATGATGATGAAGGAACCTTCAAATTTGTACAGATGATGGCTGAAAAAACCTTCTCATCGATGGTCCATCACAAAGGTAAATAAAACGACTTTATTATACAATATAGTTTATTTCTTTAATTACAGTTAAGTACAGCTTTATTTCTTTGATTACAACACCATTGCACATTTATTATCCATAAAATAAGGTATATTGTGTGTAGTTATAAGGTGTATTTAGTTGAAAATTATATTTTATGGGGAACTGGGAACAGATTATTCTCATTTTAATGGTTTCCTATGGGAAATTAATATTTGGAATACACACTTTTCGCCTTACACACACTTTCTGGGCCAAGGTATCACTGTATTTTCAAATCTTCTCCATATATAAAGCGCAGCGGACTATCAGGCACACCTTCAATGAATGAAGAAAGTTTTCCAAATATAATATATAAGTATATCAAGGTTTTCCAAATATAAGGCACACCACATTATACGGTGCTACAGTAGAGGCCGTGATTACCCACGTCTTCTACAGTGGAAAATGGAGTTGCGGCTGCTGACAGTAATTATGAAAGCTGTGGTGGCTCAATATTACTTCACAAATAAGGCACACCTGCTTATAAGGCGCAGGGTCAAGAAAATCAAGGCTTTTGGGCGTGCCTTATACACTGGAAAATACAGTATTATAATCCTGATCAGAAAACCAAAACCAATATTTAAAATGCTCCATTATTTTGCCATGGTATTGGCAAATCCTTACAACCGTATTTTCAGACTTGGATGCCAAACAAAGCGTTATTGACCAATATTTTACCCATTCAACCCAGTTTCAGAAAATAAAATAAAGTTTAAATACACGTCCAATCTTACTTTTGTATTTCAGCTGACAGTTCTGTGGTCCATTTTCATAGATCACACTGGGAATCTTAGAGTACACACCAAGAGTCGAGTCCACCGGGGAAAATACGGAAGGAATCTTGCCCAGACATTCCATGGAACCCATCCCCAATGAGTTTCCACTATTCCCCTGCCTTGACAGGAGGAATTTGAGTTCAAAATAGAGACACAAGACACTTTGAACATCTATGACTTAGCTTGTTGAAGATGAATCAACCTACGGGCTTTAGTGTAAACTACAAAAGTGGCTCATGCTTGTGATGAATGGCCTACATTTTTCCTCCCCTTCACAACAAAAAAAATGGTTACAAATAATGACTTTGTGTCAAACAGCTACTTGAATGTTTATCCTATGAGCATAGGAAATGCATATTTTCTTTTATCGCCATGTTAGACTTACTCGGAAATCCTTGCCGTTTAGGCACAATTACGCAAAACCCAATGAATAGTCGTGACAGAGTCAAGTCCAACCCTCCGGCAAAATGTATACAAAGCTAGCTCACATAACAGCTAAGAATAAAAAACAACATATCTGGACCACAATTGAAACACACAAAATGTAAGCATACCGCACTTTTCCAAGAAGCAATACAATCGAGCATCCATAACCTTTAAGACGACAAAATGTTGATATCACAAGCATAAAATATCATATCAAGTATTTGGATGTGCATTGTGCAGTACATGCAGCTTTGTGTCAGGGAAGGACATATTCTGTTCCAACCAGGCTGTCCAAATGCTCTTTTGGATGAATGGACAAAAGGTTGCATAGACACACAAAATGCGCAGAAAGTCTTCTGAAAAGCTCGCATTATACATCGCAATATGGTTGCCGCAAAATTGGACGTCAGGACGAAACCTTTTGTCCCAAATGGGGAACATTTCATATTTCTTCAGAAATATGTTCTGTCCACAAGGGTGAACTGCAAATTTTTGGACCGATCTAAAGTTTGCTAAACTGCTTTGCCTATGCTCATTTAATGGTTGAAGAAACATCTAGTATTGAGGGGGAAGTGTTCGTTTTGGTGGTGCAAGGTATCGGCACCAAACCAGCAATACTAGATTCTCTTCCTTTTTCACTTCCTGTTTGTGTTTTGGACACATGAACACAACACCAGGTAATCACTTCTGATAACTTCAAGTAGTCCCAATGTTGTCGTTGTTGCCTTGTTAATTTTTCTGTGCATTGTATGTTCTGCGCAATCCATCAATACTCAGAGACGGTTAACCATCATAGTATCAGAAATATAAACCAATACAAAACATATTGATTTATATAGCGCTTTAACTGCCACTGAAGCTATAACAAAGCACTAACGTGGAGAGCTATTATATACAGGAAATAAAGCAAGAAGTAAAGCCAAGATCAAGTTCGAATCATGCTGAGTCGAATGCCAAAGAGTGAGTTTCGAAATGGGTTTTAAAGATGGGTAGCGAAGGGGCAGGTCATTCAGAGAGTGGAACCAGCTCAACCCCTCTGAGACTCCATTTAGTTTTTTGGCACATCTAATAATGTTTGGTCAGCAGACCTGAGGCGCCGAGAAGGTGTGCAGGGGTGGATGAGCTCGGAGGCCATTTAAAGATTTGAAATAACACAATCAGGTGAAATCGAATTTGTTCTAGGTACAATGTTTGGCTGCTCACTGGAAGCTGAATTCTGTCAATGGAGAAACATTTGAAAATAAAACAGATGCTTTTAATTGGGGTGGTCCAGAATCATTGTCGGACAGTACAATGATTTGTACTTTGGCATAATAATATTCGAGGGCATTTATTCACCCATCTGTAAATGGATTTAAGGAGTGGGAGAGGGTGAATGTGTGAGTTCTCCCTTGCCCCCATTCGGAAAGTACACTTGAGTGGTATTATGTGGCTGTTTTCCACAGTGGAAGCCTGTTCCTGGATTGCAGACTGCTGTGGAAGTTCCCCTTCATGAAGGGAACGACCAGGAGTAGGAGAAACAAAAGAGAGGGGAAAAACGAAAGAGAGCGCAGAGTAACAAGGGAATGAAAGGTTTAAAGAGAGGTCAAGGCAGCCTTTCCCTAAGATAACTGGACAAGAGTAAGGAGTCATGAGTTGTGTGGTGAGATGGAGGCGAGGGATGACCTGCACTGACCTGAGTGTGTTTTTTAGAAATTTACATAGGAAGAATCACCGTCAGCCAAAGTCAACTTGGATAGGTACTAGCTCACCCACAACCCTAAAGAAGAGAGATTTAGAAATTGACCCATGATCCCTGTAAAGACAAAGATGGATAGATGGATGATTCTGTCACATGAAAATGGATAGTTCACAGCTGAAAATGTGAGTGTGGATGTTTTTATTGTCTCTATCTGCAATATGCAACAGCTCAACAGCGACACAAATGCAATAAGTTGTAGAGAAAATTGGATAGGTAAACATGGATACCTTGTTCCTGGAAATTCAGAGATTTTAATTCATTAACAATGTGTGCACCTCTTGGTTTGTCTGATTTGTTGACTCCATCCATCCATTTTCCGTGCCGCTTATTCCTCATTAGGGTTGCGGGAGGGGCTGAAGCCTATCCCAGCCGTCTTTGGGCACTAGGCGGGGGACACCCTGAATTGGTTGCCAGCCAATCGCAGGGCACACAAAGACATACAGCAGTCACTCCCACACTCACAGCTAGGGACAATTTGAACTGTTCAATCTGCCTGCCATGCATGTTTTTGGAATGTGGGAGGAAACCGGAGGACCCGGAGAAAACCCACGCGGGCCCGGGGAGAACATGCAAACTCCACACAGCGAGGCCGGAGCGGGACGCGAACCGGCGACCTCTGCACTATGAAGGCGACATGCTAACCATTCGATTACCGGGCGGCCATTGGTGACAAATAATGTTTTAAAAAATATACCTTTGTATTTCTTCCTGTTCATGCCTATTTGAGCAATGGAATCACACTGGAACTCAGCAAAGCCAAAAAGCATTGCACTTTTATTTCGAGTCATGTACCCAGATGAAAGATACCAAATCAAATCTGATGATTTGCGAGTCGTTTTCTGCACAAACAAGCAAACGTAATTACTGAATTACGTGCCAGCAGCCATTACTTTTTGTTATGCATCACATCCTCATGGAGCGTCAACTGGGAAGAGGGATTTCCTCCCTGCCCACATAATCTACGTAGCTTATCGTAAGTGAGCTCGGCGGATCTGGGCCTGAACTCGTTGGCAACACTTCAGAAAAAGGCGTGCAATACAAAATCTAATTTACAGCATCTCTGTCCGAACATCTTTTGACATATTGTACCCGCAAAAATGTTCGTATGTTTTCCTCTTCCTTTCATAACTTTGCTGCTGTGTTACTTCCAGGTAGACTGAACTCTGGCGTCATTGGCTGCCGCTGCTCACCCGCACAAAAAAAAATCAGTGACTGTAAAGTGTCCTTGAGAGTTTTGAAAGGCACTTATAAATTAAATGTATTATTATTATTATTATTATTATTATTATTATTATTATTTGTAACTCACATGTTCGTAAGTTGGGCAGCGTCTGTATTACAATTGCTCAGGGCTCAAAAAAACAACAACAGCTGAGCCGTGATTGGTCATTATATTATTAATCACAATGCCGAGTTTTGCCGAGTGGATACGCATAGAATATATTATTGGAAATGAAAAATGTTTCCTTTCGATCGCAGCACAAACTCCAAACACTCCAATGAGGAATATGAGTGTGGTGTACTGTGAATGGAACTTTTAGTTTCTTGTCCACGTGTACTATACATGCACAGTATTTCTCCTCAACTCATAGGTGGGGAAAGTTGTAGGCCAAGTGGAACGTCTGAATTTTCAAATGGTGGAAAACAATAATTATTACCGCTGCTCGGCCCGAGCCTTAATGTTATTGTGGAAAACCGATAAAACCTCATTTAAATATTTTATGATGATGAAAATTGATATTCCATGCAAACATTGGATGTCAGCAACAATTTATGACTGATTCTATGGCCATTGCATTCCCACTAAATAAGTGAGCGGTTAAGAGTCATGGGGAGTGGCAAGCTAAGTACTCGATATGCAGGTATGCAGCTGGCTGAGCATCAGTAGAAACAACTGGCAGTCCTGGACTATTGTTGTTGTGGATTTTTTTTAATGATTCTACATTTCTGGAACGTTCACAATGAAACCCGCAGGGGCAGATGAGTGTGCCTGTTTTATTTTCCACAGGTTTCCAAATGCGGGTCGCGGAGGTCCAAAACTGAGTTACATTAAGTGACATTTAAGTGGCAAAAATTGAGAGACAAATACAGTTAATACTGTATTTTACGTTCAAGTACCGTATTTTCCGGTGTATACGGTGCACCCAAAAGCCTTAATATAATAATAAAATCCTTAATATAATAATAATAATGTTTTAAGTCTCTAAGCTCACACAAGACTTTTGTGTTTGAACCAGTAACGTATTGCCAGTGACATACTGAGACATCAATGAGCCTTTCCATTAAACAATCATATTCGTGTTAAATTGGAGTTTGCACATGTTTCATAAAATAATTTTTCATCTAATCCATGGTCGGCGGAGAGTTGCCACAGCATTATCATGAAGGTTCAAGGGTATCAGTTCGGAAAAGTGTGTTCAAAAAAAAATCCAGGCTTTAAATATACTATGGGTCACTGACAAGACATCATTATCATGTGGAGAAAATGCGTTGTACCAGAGACTGAATCAGGAACTGGGGATCCATCCAAAAAACTTGCCAAGATGCGGGAAACATTCTAGGACTGTGGACTATGGTGGCAAATTGAAGTAAAAAAAGTAAATGATTTACTTTACTTTCATTCACAATGTTGCAAGAAACGTACTTAGTTGTCATTACGCGCTTGGTCATTGGGCAGACCTTCGGAAGCCCAAACAATTCACAGAAAAATGAAAGATCTTTTTTTCTCGGTCAAGACTAATGACGAGTTGTGAAGAAGGAGGCGGTGAAGGGGTTTGTGCGATCCCAACCATTATTCAAGGGGGGAATTATTGGCATCAGAATTTCTTAAAATACAAAATTACCGTGATTTCCGGTGTATAAGGCGCACCAAAAAGCTTTGATTTTCTTCAAAAGATGACCCTGCGCCTTACATGCAGGTGCACCTTATATGTGAAGTAATATTGAGCCACAACAGATCACGCAACTATTGTCAGCAGTCACAGACTCCATTTTTTTGTCGAAATTCAATCATCATTCCATTAAAAAGGAAGCTCTCCGGGCTCATTAGCATTTCTTTGAAAGTTAAATCAAAGTTTGACAAATCGGCTCCCTAAAGTCAAGCAAAGTCAGAGTAAATAGTGTAAATTTAACTGAAAGGTGCAACTTTCATTTAGCTTTATTTTAGAAAAAGTGTAAAGAGCTCCAAAACTGCATCATCTAATGAATTTCATTGAAAATTTCAACACATGAATAAACTGTCTGTAGTTTGGCCAGTTTGAAATCAGTCTCACATCAGCCAATCGGAAAACACCAATATTGATATGCCCATAAAAATGTCAAAGCCATTATTCCACATCGAAAACGACTAATTATAACACTGGATTGTTGGAAGGAGTTTAAATCATCTGGTAGTGTGTTGTGCGGAAAACACTTTTCAATAGTGTTTACTATATAAATATATATGTAAATTTCTCCACTGTGAGACTAATAAAGGCATATCCATATCCATATATATATATATTTTATTCAACAGCTAAGTGATGATTGCTGTTTTTCCTGCTCCTCAGGCAGCAGCATTTTGCCACCCAAAATGAAAATAAAACTATGGCGCTTATGATGTAAGATATATTGGAATGTGATAATTAACTGTTAGAGGGTTGTAATTACCCGAGCCGGTAATGAACTGAGCTGATACGCTAACCACTTGTCAAGCTTGTCGAAAAGTAAGGAGGATGTGTCTCTGACTGGTTTATGTGACTGCTTTTAGGCTCACATTCAAAGACACCCCACCAAGCTATGCTTGGGATGAAAATGACATCCAGGCTTGCCACAGCATATACGGGACTGCAGGTTGTTTAAAAAAAAAGGCTAAGCTAGCACTCCACGGCTCATTATTGCACTTGACTGAGTTGTCGTGATCAATTTTCTAAGATCAATAACCCACGAGAATGTCTTTGTAGGGAAGTTAGTCAAGCAGTTTTATGAAAAATAAAATGTCATGCATTATTCAAAAGCGGAGGAAGAGGAACAATTTAGGGCTTGTGTTGTGATCTCATCTTGAATACTGACACTTAAACACAGCACAGGGTACGATGTCGGTAGTGGCAGACAATATGGTTGTAAACGAATGTATCATAGTATCAGAAAAAAGGAAACACAAACTGATAAAAGTTCAAATCACATTCAAGAGGATGGTTACACTAGTCTGGTCCAATTCTTTTATTTTGTCAGGGAGTCTGGTTTAAAGTGCGGCAGGAAATAATGGTCGGGGATATCTTTACCGTATTTTCCGGTGTATAAGGTGCACCCAAAAGACTTAATTATTTTCAAAAGATGACCCCGTGCCTTATAATCCGGTGCGCCTTATATGTGAAGTAATTAATATTGAGCAACAACAGGTCTCGCAACTCCTGTGAGCAGCCACCGACTCCATTTCTCCATGTAGAAGTAGTGCGTAACACAATCCCATACAGTAGCGCCTTATAATGTGGTGTGCCGTATAATTTGAAAACATGTTTATATATTATATTTGGAAAAAATTTTTTTCATTGATTGAAGGTGCACCTTATAGTCAGGTGCGCCTTATACATGGAACAAGTTTGAAAATACACCATTCATTGGCAGTGCACCTCATACTACGGAAAATACAGTATTACTTCCCAGTAATGTCATTACTTAGAATTACATGATCAAACAGTTCCACACTTAGCGTCTATACATTATTTTAACTACCGAGTTAAATAAGGACACAGAAAAATACGTTTGCTGTTCTCAACATGATAAGCAAGTTCTATGATTACAATGTTTGGCTGAAGTGTGGAATGAACTGTTGTGAACTGATTGGAGATATGCAAGGCGCTCCTGAAGTCTCTAATGTCCTATGATGGCTGCAGGGGAGAGTATCGGTGCTTGCGCAAGCTCAACCGTAACACATTGTATATCAAGTGTCGACGCACACGTTTGAATGTCATGACATCAAGGATCAAAGTCAAATCACATCAAAATCACTTTACAACTTTTCCCTGAATCTGAATCTTTGCGAATTTTTGTAATAGATTTCCCCAGATTGTTGGTCAGTAAGGCTTGTTTGCCGCAAGGAAGTTGTTTGTTTGATGAGGTTATGCAGTGGTGGCAGGTGAAGTTAGCTTCATACCTAATAGACAAAAAAAAAACATCCGGGCTCACACCTAGAGACAATTTGGAGGGCTCAATCAGCCTGCCATGCATGTTTTTGGAATGTGGGATGAAACGGGAGGACCCAGAGAAAAGCCACACAGCCCCGGGGAGAACATGCAAACTCCACACAGGGAGGCCAGACTGGGTCTTGAACTCACAACCTCTGCACTATGAAGCCGGCGTGCTAACCATTCGACTACTGGGCCGCCCCCATCCGATCCGCTTATCCTCGCAAGAGTCGTGGGGAGTGCTGGAACCTATCGCAACTGTCTTCGGAGAGTATGTGAGGGACACCCTGAACCGTTTGCCAGCCAATCGGAGGGAACACAGAGATAAACAACCATTTGCGCTCACACTCACATGATGGGAGAATACAGAGTCTTCAATCAGCCTGCCATGCATGTTTTTGGAAGGTGGGAGGAATGCCAGAGTACCTGGAGAAAACCCTCACAGGCATGGGGAGTACATCTAAACTCCACACAGGGCGGACCTGGAGTCAAACCTCTGTACTGTGAGGTTGATACGCTAACAACGGGACCAACAGGTGTCCCTAGAACAGTGGTTCTTAAACTGGATTTGATCGAACACTAGGGGTTCTGTGAGTCAGTCTCAGGGTTTCGATGGATCCTTCGCCGCAGAGGTCCACCCCTCAGTCTCGTCTGCAGTTAGTGGGCACAGTCATTGAAAGAAGGGTTCGTTGAATGAGCAGATGAAACTTGTAGGGTTTGGTGCCTCCAACAAGATTAAGGCACTGCCCTACAACCACTGCCCTGGAAGTAGAGTCTGCATATGCTGACACCAAGATTCAAACCAGGATTGCTGCAGCCACACTGCAAAGTACTAAGCACTACACGATCACATCCTCTGTATTCTACTTTGTATTGTAAATGTTTTTTTTGTTCTACATCTTGAAACAGTGGATATAATCCCGATTTTAAGGTGATATAGGCCCCGTCTGAAAAATTGCATGACCTTCAATAAACTCTGGAATAATGCAAATGAATCCACGGCATGGAGGGAAAATGTGTGCTACTAAACTTCAACATACTCATAAACCTGTTCACGTGCGCTTGTATGCAAAAACGATGTAAAGTGCCGATGAAGAAAAGGGGATTGGGTTGCTCTCAAACTGTTACACAACCGTTGAATAACGGATTCATGCGGTTTACCAGCGTAACCATAAAAAAAGGTGATAAATCTGCCATCAAAGGAGCGTGGGGCTAGATGACGGAACATTACGCACATGCTGCTATG
Organism: Hippocampus bargibanti; assembly: GCF_051943395.1. Lineage (NCBI taxonomy): Eukaryota > Metazoa > Chordata > Actinopteri > Syngnathiformes > Syngnathidae > Hippocampus > Hippocampus bargibanti. The sequence goes on along the minus strand of NC_142739.1, from coordinate 22,582,699 downwards.
CGTTACTGCGTCCAACTACATACTGGTGCGGAAAAACCGCCAAAACATGTGATCGCATCGACTAATAGCTCAGAGTTGGGATACTGCGCTGTATGTCCGTGTGGCTGTGTTGTGGCTCATGGAAACACTTCTGGCCCCTTTCTGCTGTATTTGGGCACTGGGCTGATAAGCCTTGCGTTACTCCACTCGGGCAATCCCGAGTAGGGGAATGCCCCCAGGGTGTGTGCGTCCACGGAAAAGGAAGAATGCCACCATTGAGCAGTTTGCCACCGTGCCTACACCCCCCTCTCCCGCACGTCCTCCTCCTTTCCTTGTACTCCGACGTACAGTTGCGGCAGATTTGGTGACATTGAGATAAAAGCCTCCCTCTGTTTCCCATTCCGCCTCTGTCTGTGCTCTCCTCGCTCTCCGGTGTCACAGGAGTGCTGAGTACTGCCGCTTTGGCCAGACCACATAGAGGCCTCATTCAAAGTGACACAATCACTTTTTACTTGTGCGCTGCGATAAACGTTCACTGCATCTCGGTGCTGTGTGTCCGTCGTTAAGCTGCTAAGATGCTGGAACGGCTCACAAACTCTTGGTTAGAAGGAAGAAATTGTCTTGGCCATAAATCTAACATGACTGAATTGCATGTAGGCGAGAAACAGTTCTCCCACACTAAGATGGCACTGATGACCAAAGTGACGCAAACCCGATCTGACCAATGCAGCAATTTGGGCTGCTTGGGATGATTATTGACAACTCTAGCAATGGTTGTTTAATAAATAAATAAATAGGCAAGCTCCCCCTTGTAGCAATTTAGATAAAATAGTTTGGACTACAAGAAGACTTGATTCAGAACATAACATCACTGCTGGGTGAAGTCCTGGCATTTCCAAAAGTATAACTAAAAAAAAATCCAAAATAACAATCTCAGCGAAACCGAATTCAATGCAAATTCTTATTGAATGAAAAAAGTCACACTGTATTAATTAGAAATGTCGCTGACGCCAGTTGAATACTGAAAATGACATCACAAGATAACAGCCAATCACGGCTCACACCTGAAAACAGGTGAGCACGGATTAGTAATTCTCTAATTCCTCAATAACCGTAATGTCATTTTCAAGTGGCGAAATGGCTGCCCTCGAAGATGGACAAAAATGGGTGGATTTTGCTGCTTAGTATCCCACAATTAAAATAATAATCGGGATGTCGTGTTGGGTCCCTTATGAAATATTATTTTCAGAAAAAAAAATAGAAAAATCAGAAAACCTTCATTTGTTCCACAATGGGGAAATTGGCAGTCCACAGCAGCAATTTAAAAGGGGATGGGGTGGGGTTTTAAGACAATTTTTGATATTTTTTTAGTGTGTGATAATATATTGAATGAACACATGGACTCACCATTATTTTCAGTGAAGTGCAGTCCTGTCCTGCTTCCCGCAACCTTGAATGAAGATTTTGAATGACCTAGAGGAAGACAAAACAATCATTAGGCCTAATTTTGACAAATAAAATAACATAAATACAGTAAAGTCTCGTTATATCGATATTCAAGGGAGTCCGAAAAAATATCGATATAACCGGGACTATCGATATATCCGACCCTGTTCGCATGTAATTTTCTCCGTGCGTGCATAGAAATAGTATCAATATAACCGGGACTATCGATATATCCGATATCGATATAACGAGACTTTACTGTATAACATATATACAATACAATATAGGTCTATAAAATAATAAGAACATAAGGTAAATAAATAAAAAGAAATATAACATAAATACAACATATGTATATACAATTAAATACAATAGATGTTTATTAAATATAATAACATAAATACAACAGATATACAATACAATGTATATAAAATATAATAAAACATTACATATTTATAATTGCCAATTGTATATATATTTTATATATATATATTCTAAATGTGTAATTTTTTTATGTGAAGGAGTCAAGCACTAATGATTTTTTTTCTCTCTGTATTATATGCCCAGCAACCGGCAACCAGTCCAACGGGTGTACCCCACTTTTGTCACCCCAAAGTCAGTTGAGATATGTGCCAGATCAGAGCACATGCACCATAAAAATACAGGTGACTTTTCATGATTGGCATATACAAAAAATAAATACAAAAATCGCATCTCATGTGTTCGGATCACTGTGTGTATTTAATGAACTACACAAACACTACTGACACCATTGTTGTTTTTCCATGAACATTTTTAATAACCCTGGATTAGATTGGATTTGGATTGTCCCTATTTAGGAATGTTAAATTCCCTTTCAAATGTTTTTTTTTTCATCTAAAATAACATAAAATCCAAACTGGAGTTTGATCAAGCCTCTTCAAATCAGCTCAATGGCTTTTTTTTGTGAACAAAACAAGCATTGTGTGTGTGTAAAAGCCCTGACTGATTTTGAATGCAGGAGAACACTGTTCACGGCCGGCACGTTTGAGTCTATTTAGAGAACATGGTCATAATCGCATATTACTCTACTACAGGTCTGGCAGCATAATAGAGCAGGCTAATCTGGATCTATACGTCATCATGGTGGGGTTACTGGCGAGGCAGCCAGGTGGTCCAGTTGAAATATACAAAACAATCAATGGCTGAGAATACTGGTAGTCTGACCCTGATTGACATGTTAGACATGCTCTGAGGAAAAGAACATGAACTGATGTGGGGTCATGCTTGGAGAAATATTCTCTAAGTAACAGTAAATATGAAAGGGGCCTTTTGTAAAAAAAATAAAGCCATGCTTTTGTTTCCTGAAACAAAATTGCTTTAAATGTCCCGGAAAATTTGTGACAACTCTTCAGGCAAGCAGAACCAAACAGAGGAAATCTAAGGACATGTGATGGAGGCCTATGCCGTCAAGAGAGAAAAACGAGGTAGTGAGAAAGTAGTCATGGTCATACAGTAAATGGGATTGAGTAAGTGGGCACATTTTCTAGTTGTCAATGTATGTCCAGTCATCTAACATTGTCATAAATTTGCCCCAATTGTGACAAGACCAAGTGTCACAAATGTGTCATCAATAGGTTGCAACAGATATACAGACATACTGATAATCCCAAAAAGGACATTCTAGGAAATATATTGGTCGGTTCACATATCAAACACTAATTGTGAGTTCTGCCATTCAGCTCCTTGTTTGAGAACAGAAAGTTGTGCAAAAAGTACAATAACATTGATCAGATGAGCATCAAGTCTGGATTAGGTTAAAAATTTGGCTGTAATTTTATGTGTCCAGTATTTTGAAATTTAATCCGAAAACCAAATATCCTGGGGAATCCCGAGTGCCCCTCAAGCTAACCTAAACCTTTCCGCACCATTTTATAGTGATAATTACGTTCATGTCAACTTTATTGTCACATGTTCTACACGTGCTACATACAGCACAGATGAAATGTGTTTCCTCCAGAGAGAGAGAGAGAGATGTTAGTACAGATGGTACCCAATTTACAAACAAGATACGTTCCGAACGGCTGTTTGTAATGTGAATTTAGGTAAATTTATGAGTACAGTGAGACCTCAACTTACAAACACCTCAACTTACAAACGTCAAATTTATGAAAATTAAACCTTATAATAAGCACTATTTTCATAATACACACCCACCACGGCTGGCGGAGTGATCTTCAGCGGAAGCACACGACCGAACAGCACGAGAGGTTAAGTTACCAACAGTCCTGATGGAAGGTGACTCTCCTTCCATAAGCCATCAACGACCATCAAAAAGGTAAATACAACTTTATTTTACAGCACAGTTTATTTTTTTCATTGCAGTCGTCATGTAATGCGCCTCTTTCCAAACAGCAATTCCCTTTGACCTTCGACCTCCAACGCCATTCCATGAAGCCATAAATGACCATCACAAACGTAAATAAAGTGACTTTATGATACAATGCAGTGTATTTCTTTCATTACAATACAATAGCACATTTATTATACATAGAATAAGGTATGTTGTGTGTAGTTTTAAGGCTTATTTAGTTGAAAAGTATATTTTATGGAAACCCGGGAATGGATTATTCCCATTTTGATGGTTTCCTATAGGATTTTTTTTTTGGCGATACACACTTTTCACCTTACACACTCTGTCTGGGAACCAATTAAGTTAGTAAGTTGATGTCTCACTGTAAGTTGCTTCAGTGCTATATTTTGTATGGAATGTATGTTTAGGGCTTATAAATCACTGGCACCGCCCTACCCACTCTCAAGGACTTGCATACTGCAAGAATCCAAACTCGGGCGCGGAAAATCATACTGGACCCTCCGCACCCTGCCCACCACCTTTTCCAGCTACTCCCCTCAGACAAGCGCTACCAATCCATACGCACCAAATCCAACAGACATTTAAACATTAAACATTCCCCCAAGCCATTAACTCCTTGAACAGTAGCCCAAATGGAACTGTATAGTGCCTCCTTGCAATTTTTTGATGATGATACTAGTGCAGCGTGTTCGACCGGAAACAAATTCCTTGTGTGTTCTACATACTTGGCAATAAAGATGATTCTGATATAAGTACAGTATGTTTAAGGTTTATATAAATATGTTTAAGGCTTGTGTAAGTAACCTGTATGTGTTTGTACTGAAAAATAAACATTTAATAATATATATATATATATACGCTCTATAAAGATATGTACATGTACAACTGGAGAAAATACTACAAAAATATTCGTATGTACCGCTGTTCGTACCTCGAATGTTCGTAAGTAGAGGAGTACAATACCATTTGCCAACAAAACAGCGCCTAACCTGTTTCAAATGGGAAATCCAAAAGCAGAAAGAGGTATCATTGACCATTCCTCTGCAAAATCTCGGCCCTTCCCTCTTTGGCTCATGCTACAGGGTTTCAATGGGGTTGGGGTCTGGGGATTAGGAGGCGCTTAAATAAACATTTGTATGATTTTGAGTGTGAGAGTTTGCTTGTGCTACTCTTGTTGGTGGAATTTTATTGACAGTGAATTCTTAAAAGTCAACAAGTGTAAATTAAATACTTCAACTGAAGTAACTGTCTTTCCTATCGATTGGTGTGTCTTTGATTTTTATTTTACGTAATCTACAAGTATGTAAAACAAATCCAATCGCTTTTATTGTAGTATGGTTTATTGTATAGACTTGTATTGACTTTAGAGTGCAGAGGTCATGAGTTCAATACCTGGTCGGGCCTCCCTGAATGGAATTTGCATGTTCTCCCCGGGCCCGCGTGGGTTTTCTCCGGGCCCTCCGGTTTCCTCCCACAATCCAAAAAACATGCACGGCAGGCTGATTGAACACTTCAAAGTGTCCCTAGGTGTGAGTGTGAGTGCGGATGCTTGTTTGTTTGCGATTGGGCTGGCAACAAATTCAGGGTGTCCCCTGCCTAGTGCCTGAAGACAGGTGGGATAGATTTCAGCATGAATGAAAATAAATAATCAGTTTATTGTTCGTGTGTGTTAAAATGGGTGTATTGTTTGTTTGTTAAAATAAGAAACGGACAGCTCACTATTAAGGTGAAAATGCAAGTTAAAATGAAATTCACCTGTCATGTTGCATGTTCGGTTCAGGCTGAAATTTCCCCCAAAGCCGACCGACAATCCGGAACTTTTTTTTCCTCCTCCCACCCAAACCTGACATCAGCGCAACTGCCGCTTTACTCCCCGTAACACTGCCCACAATAGAACCGTGAAACAAGCCACTGTACGCGGCTCCCAAACCTGCCGTGTAACGTACCCGACGAACCGAGTCGCGTTCCCCACAGAGAGCGAGACTCAAAAGCGGCGAGATTTACTCTCGTCGGCTGCTTAGCTAGGTTGGCTTTTTCGGAGTTGCTTTTGGTGAGTGTGACGGCAGCGTCACATCAAGTGACTGTAAAGCGAGCCCGAACTCACTCTGGTGGGGGTGTTTCAAGCCGGTATCCCGTCTCGCCTTGGTCGAACGAAAAACGGGGATACGCTGTGCGGCTAAAAATACCTGTCTACGACTATATTTGGCTTGGCTGGTTCACAATTGCGCCGCTGAAATAGTAGGGACCGCCCCGGTACAGTGAATGGACTCCCTTTCAACTTCCATCCTCCGTTTGCCAGGTGCTAAAATTAGCAACAAAGCTTGCGTCAATCACGAGCCTCGGTGCGTCAAGGCTTTCCCCGCCCACATAAAATTTCGCGCCTTGTGATTGGTTGCTACGGTTTCGCTCTTTCTTTTTTATCAGGAGGGGCTTCTGACGAGTTTGTTTTGAATTTTATGGTTGTCGTGTCTTAATGCCCGCTAAACCCGCTTGGCCCACCTAATGCCCCTCACCATCCAAAAAGGAAGAAGCAAACATTAACCACACGTTTACCCAAAATGCTAAAAAAAATTTTTTTTAGTTTATTTAATTTAACAATTCATGGAAGGGCATCCGACGCAAAAGCTTGTCCAAAACAAACATGCGGATCAACCCTCTAAAGATGGAGGACAGTGATTTGCTGTGGCGACCCCTCGAAGGGAAAAGCCGAAAGGAAAAGAAGATGAATAAACACGTGATTAAAAAACTGTGAATGTCAAAAAATGTGAAAAAAATGGACTCTTGTACTGTAAATAGCACAGCCATCTTATGATAATGATACAATACAGTTAAATATATCAATATGCTTTTCTTATATTCTTATATTTGCACGAGGAGCGTCATTTTCCCTTTTTACCATGTTGGCGCTTTATTCCAGCTTCAGCATGATAAACTAGCTATTAGCTATCTATTAGCTGGCTAGCTTTCTATCTATTTGAGTTACTTCCGGTTTGAGTGATTGCTGGCGCATGTGGCTGCCGCTGCTCACCCACAGAAAAACATATCCTGTGACTGTAAAGTGACCTTGAGAGTTTTGAAAGGCGCTTAGAAGTGAAATTTTTATTATTATTATTATTATTATTATTATTATTATTATTATTATTATTATTATTATTATTTACAGTTTGTGTTTTATCTTTTCACCCCCCACCCCCATTCAATTGCTGCTGTGGGCTGGAGATTTCCCCATCGTAATAATAATAATAATAATAATAATACATTTCACTTCTAAGCGCCTTTCAAAACTCTCAAGGTCACTTCACAGTCACACGATCCGTTTTTCTGTGGGTGATCAGCGGCAGTGTTCACTCATACCTGGAAGTAACTCAAATAGATAGAAGGCTAGCTAGATAGCTAATAGCTAGTGAATAGATAGCCAGCTATATAGCTATCTAGCTAGATCGCTAATAGCTAGCCAAGTAGACAGCCAGCCAGCCAGGCAGATAGCTAATAGACAGCAAATAGATATCTAGCTAGGTAGCCAGCCAGTTAGCTATCCAGCTAGATAACCAACAAATAGCCAACTAGACAGCTATTAAATGCTTTCTGATTCTGATTCTGAATTAATATTTGTGCTCCTGGCAAAGAACCTCAAATCAGGTGGTTTTAGTGAGCTGCTGTAATATGGCATGTGCGTCAATGCCTTCCTTCGCACTAATACTAGCATCCATGCAGAACACAAAAAAAATCACTTCTGATGACAGCTTTGCCATTTGGATGCTGGTTACAGCATAACCTTATTATGAAGCACTACATTACCTTCCACAAAAAAAGGGAAAAGGCTAACCTAAAGAAAACAAAACAAAACAAAAACAAAAGAGATTCAGCGATAGATGTATGAGTTTTGAAAGGCGCTTATAAATACAATCTAAATGAAAAAAAAAAACACTACATATAGTTAGAGGAACATTAACCAGGAAGCATTCATGACAATATCATAATACAGTAAAGTCTCGTTATATCGATATCGGTTATATCGATAGTACTGCTTATTACGATACTATTTCTATGAACGCAAGGAGAAAATTTACAAGCCCGCAGGATCGGATATATCGATAGTCCGGTGATATCGATATTTTTTCCGACTCCCGAGAATATCGATATAACGAAACTTTACTGTACATTGGGAGAAGCAAGTTATTCTCCATTTCTGGTATTTAAGAGTTATTGGATATGTGTGGCGCCAACAATAATTTGTTACAAATACTAAATACAGTGTCCTGCGCAAGGCGAAAAACCACACGCCTTTGGCATTTGTAAATGTTCCAATCTAATCTGAAAAATCACAGGTGTAATGAATTTAAGACCTTCACAATACAAATTTGCAAAATCTATTTTCCTAGCATACCGAGTGACTTTTTTTTCGAAAATTATGACACGAAAAAAATACAGCACACACTGTTCAAGATGTTATAAGAGGGTAATTGTTTTGTGTCATGCGTGAAAAGTGTAATTGACATCAGTAAAAAAAAATGTTTCACTTTTGTTCCTTGATTTCAGTTAAAATTCAAGTCAAAATATACAGCACAGATGACATTTCTTTACTCTCAACCTCAAGAACGAGAGGAGCACCTGCAGTTAATATAAAATGACAAAATAAAACAAGTGTAAACACATTTTCTGCATACACTTTCTCCTTTGAATCGGTTATTGGATCAAAGAGGAGTGAATCAAAGTGTTCTTACAACAGTGGATCAAAGATGTCACGCCGAAAATGCGCACACGTCTGCGACAAGATTATATTAGAAGAGATAACCTTTATTGGTCTCACAATGGAGACATTCATAATTCTCAGCAGCAAAATTATGAAAGGAAGAGGAAAGGAAAACAAGAAAAAGAAGAACAAAATATAGGAGCTGCTGTAAAGGCAGTAAGTAAACAATAAGCCGTTGAATCCGTCGATGAAAAAAAGAGATTGGCTCCTCTTCCATGTAAATCCGCTTCAATTCCAAGCGGCGACTCCCAGTTTCACATACCCATCACATACGCGCTCCATTCTTCTATTCATTCGGCTCCACAAGTAATCAATCCATCATAGTTTAAGAAATACCTCTCAAACACGAACAGATAAACGTATGGCTAGCTCTTAGCGTTCTCACAACTGCTAGACAAGAATGATTGACACCTTGTCAGTCACACTTTCTGTTTTCTCGGTCATGGTGGGTTCTTACAAATCAAAATAGAGGCACCAGATGGGCACCAAATTTTGTTTTGGGATGGAGTGTTGTTGTTTGTTTTTTTTGTTTTACTACCCCATAATTCAGTGGCGGGCCGTGGATTTCATCGCTAGGCCTTCAGTAGTGCTATGTCCTGTGACTGTAAAGTGTCCTAGAGAGTTTTGAAAGGCACTTAGAAATTAAATGTATTATTATTATTATTATTATTATTATTATTATTATTATTATTATTATTAATCCAGACAAATCATCCAGACAAAAAAGTGGTGTGATTTACTACAAGTCCACTAGACGGTACCATTAGCCAGGAAATAACTGATCGACCTTTCTTCATGATGAAAATCATTACATAATTTTTTCTTGAAAAGTCTGTCTTGTAAATGACTTTAACTATAAATCTCCAACCAAATTAATTTCTTCTCCTCCTTCAGCCATTTTGGGTTGACAAAACTTCTATTAAATTAACACAATATATTTATGCAGCTCGCTGCCGATACAGTGTGCTAGCTCTTGCCAGTATGCTCTTATCACGAGCCGCTTGTAATCAGAGCAGTTTGATTGGCTAGTCGCGAGCCAATCATAGTTTGCGAAAACTCTGACGTTGATCAGCGCCTGGAAGAAAGCGTTCGTACCCCTTTTGGGTTGCCAACTCGAAATGTGATTGGTTAGACTAGAGCAACAGTTTGATCGACACCAGGGGCCTGCAGAAATGATTGTGAAGGCATCCAAGTAGATTTCTGACCCTAGTAACAAATGATGGCTGGAATGTGATTGGTTAAATGCTTAAATACGAAAACACAAGTCAGGAAGCAGCACAACAGGGGAAAAGAAATGAAAAGAAACTGAGAGACAATTTGGAATTATTTAATTAGAGTTTATGGGAAAAAAATATAGTTGAAATCAGACTGTGATTCAGATATTTTTAGGCCAGCAGAGAACGCCTTGCTGGCTTTGACGGTCCGCCACTGCCATAATTTACACAGTGGAGAAATTTACATTTCACACCAGCAAAGTTATGAAAGTAAGAGGAAAGGAAAGAAGTAGAAAAAGAAAATACAGGAGCTGCTGGAAAGGCAGCCAATCTCGCGGCGCCATCTTAAAGTGAAAAGAACAAAAAAAAAATAATATGACAACACAAAGACACAGAGAGTCATTCATTCTTCAGCACTTTCTGTAACGTCTTTGTGACATGAAGCAGTTCTAGATGAAAGAGGAGAGGATCAAAGCATCCTTTTCAGCAGTGGCTATCAGGGACTTCATAGTGGAATGTGCACGTCGACTACAAGCTAAATGTTTGAACAAAACATCGCTCATCATTGGATGTGAATATGAAGCTTTGTGTAAAGCAGAAGTAAGCACAAGCTCGACCGCCCGCCCGCCAGCGAGGGTCTCTCTGACCTGCATCCATCAAACCAACCAGCTGCCCCCCCCCCCCCACTCTCTCTCTCTCTTTGCTAGTGTGTCGCTGTGTGCAAGCAGCTCAGGGGAGAGCCGAGAAGAAAAAAAGGGGAGGGTTTTACTTGGAGTGACGTCACCTATCCCATGGCGTCACATTGACGTAGCGCATACCAGGCGCTCTCGTGGAGGCTCAGCCCACATAAATGCACTATTTGACTTTCTTCCCTCAGACGGCGCGCATAAACAAAGTGCACACTTTGCAAAGTGGCGCTCACAACGGGACGGACACGGGACACTCTCTTTCTCACTCGTGTCTTTCTATTTTTTTTTTTTTTTTTTTTGAAAGACTTAGACTACTTATCACAAAATAACAAAAGAAGGGAGCAAGAAACTTTGACCGCGATTTTCAACTATAGCCTTTGCTCTTTCTTTTTTCTTTATTTCTTTCTATCTTTCTTTCTGTCTTTTTTACATTTTCGACTTTTGGGTGATTATCGTGTATGTGAAAAGGATACTTGATGCGAGCTTGTCATCACACGTAAAGACGGAACCTCCACAGCAAAGCAGTAAGTATTTTTTAATGATTATGAGACATACACACGTGCCCAACTATGATAATATGCCCCATTATTTGGAACCTTTATGGTTTATACCATCAATCAGTCGCACTGATGTGTTAAACAGTTAAGCTCGGCTCTGGGACGAGTTTCATTCATTATTTTTTCCCCTTTTTTCACGTCTCTGGTTGTCATGGAGATGTGATGCCTCGTAGAGGAACACTTAAATTAAATTCAGATTTGATTTTATTTTGTTAACAGCGTTTTAAGTTCTGAAAAAATGTCATGCCAAGTCCAATAAGTCATGTAATTTATTTTTCTTAGCATCAGTTCCGGTGTTTTTTTTTTATTCTTACTACAGAAGTTGACTCAAAGTGCCATAATTTTATCTTCTATCTAACTGACGTCCATTTCTGTGTAGTTTGACACTTGACTCGCTCGCCCCTTTGTTTTTTAAATGTCTGTTTGCTGGAAACATCCCGCTGTCAGGCTTTATTGGCGAAAGGGAGGGAGGCGAGTGAGCACCGGGGGTTCACCGGCACTCCGGGTGCGTGTTTTGCGGCTTATGTGCGGCTCTCTTGGTTACCGGTGCGCCGCTGAGCCCTACAGAACGCTTCCAATTCGAATAATTTTAACCATTTACTCGTGTAATTCTTATAACTCGATAGTCTGAGGTACTCACCCACCAACAAAAATGATTTTAAAGGTTACTTGAACATTGTAAATAATGATAACTCATTGCGTAATATGTCATGGTTATACTGTAGTTTTTGAAATAACTGTCATTCTAATGGCAATTGTGCAAGAGCCTAAATTTAAGATGAAAGGCACGCGCCGATCCGAACTTCTAAAAACCACAAGATGTTACGCTTCACTTGAAGTTCGTTCCGCCTTCATATTGAGGTATAACAGTATTTATGACGATTCTTACATGGCCGCGTGAAAGTTGGATTAATACATTACCCTAGTGTTGAGAAGGGGGTTTCCCTTTTGGGGAAATGTGTCAAAAGTGTTACAGGTCACAAAAGCATATAAGATAAAAACGATTTGTAGAATCTCCGTTTTGACCTGAAGGGTGTATTTGACTGAAAGGGGGCGCTATAAACCTTGAAATTCTCGAGACAGCGAGAGGCAACCGGAGACGCACCGTGCACCAAAATTCTTCTTCTCAGTGACTTTTTAATAATTTTATTTGTATGTATTTATATTTTTGCATTCGCGCATGTAAAAGTGTTCATTTGTCTGGGTTGGTAAACGCGATTCTGCGTTTGGGTGAAAGTGAAAGTTTTTGCACGTTTTCTATTTGTTGCACACGGGGCGGGGGGGGGGGGGGAGGGGGGGGGAGGTAGTTTGTTTGAAATGGTATTTATTGGTAATTGTTCGGGTGGGGGGGGGGCTTTTATCGAATATCTACATCTTTATTCAGTTCATAGAGTTGATTGTTCTGTCGCCACAAGGGGATATAAGTTAGTGTCTTATTGTGCAGGTCCCAAGCCCTGATTAATAATAATAATAATAATAATAATAATAATAATAATAATAATACATTTTATTTATAAGCGCCTTTCAAAGCTCTCAAGGACATTTTACAATCACAAAACAGGGACATAAATAAAATCACAGATAAAATTATAAAAACAAGAGAAAAAACTATCTTGAGATTGCGATTTTACATAGGTGGGTTTTATAAATGGGATTTGAAGGTGGGAAAAGAATCAAAATACATAGGATTGTGTCAGGAAGGGTATCCAACGTAAAAGCTTGGCCAAAACAAACCTGCCAATAAAACCTATGAAGATGTAGAACACTGATTTGTTGTGGCGACCTCTGAAGGGAAAAGCCGAAAGGAAAAGAAGAAGAAGAAAATTCAGGGAGCATAATAATTTGGATAATAATTGTACTGGATGTGAGAATTTCAAACAGGCATCATCATCGTCATCATCATCTCTCACTCTCTCCTTTCAGACTCAGGTTCGGAAAAGTGCCTCCAGCCGAGATCGCAATCCCGGCAATTGGAGCCTTCCACCGTGAAGCCGGACGAGCCATTCCCGTTTCCAGATTACCGAACAGCTCGCAGCCACGTCAACCTACACACCCGGACACTCAGCACCATTCAGCGCGAAGCTCTCACGCCAGGTACAACCAAACCTTGGATTTTCACTCTTTCTTTCTACCTTAACCCTCATATTATGTTACGGGTCAATTTGACCCGTTTACGTTTTCATGTTGATGAAAGCACTGGATATCCTTTCCTTTTCCTTTTTTCAAAACAGTTCTAAAATATCCCAGTGGGAGAGAAAATAGGTTGTCTCGCTTTTTATCACATCTCAGAAACAGTTGTTGCTGATGTCACCTATTATTTGACTGTTTTGTGTGGATTTTTACATACGGGTCAAAATGACCCACAATATAATCAATTTTTTCTCTCAACGTAATATAAGGGTTAAGAGTGTAAGTATACGTTTAAAAAGGTGCCTGGTTTAAATTTAAATGACAATTTTTGTGTTTGCATAATCGCAACCAGTGTGTGTGTGGCCAAGTGCAGATTGATGTGACATTTGACTTAGTCAAATAAAAGAAAATGTCATGTCATATATATCTTATATCACGCATGAGCAATTATTTACTAATATAATAAACCGACAAGTATACTATAAATCAATTTTGGCTTGAGGATTCTGGTGTCAATCAAATATCAGTTCAGTTTTTTTTTAACGCTTGTGGACAGTTTTTCTATGTATATATTTGACACCAGTGTTGCAGCTTCAGCTGTTGTTAAAGCGCGATATGAATTAATATTGTACAGTGAGACCTCAACATACAAACACCTTATCTTACAAACTTTTCATCTTAAGAACCTCTAATTTATGAAAATTAAACCTTATAATAAGCACTATTTTCATAATACACACGCACCACGGCTGGCGGAGTGATCTTCGGCGGAAGCACACGACCAAACAGCGCTCCAGCCGGCGCTACTTTGCACACCGCCTCTCATTGAATGCACACGTCGATCGCCTACTTTGAGCTTTTTGCTGATAATTTTACGATGATGGAACCGAAAAAAACCCCACCACAGGCTCGTGTTCAGCCCAAGAAGACACAAAATAAAATCACCGTCGCTGAGTCCTCATGTAATGTGCCTCTCTTTGCGACTTTATGATACAATGCAGTGTATTTTTTTCAGTACAATACAATAGCACATTTATTATACATAGAATAAGGTATGTTGTGTGTAGTTTTAAGGCTTATTTCGTTAAAACCTATATTTTATGGAAACCCGGGAACGGATTATTCCCATTTTAATAGTTTCCTATGGGATTTTTTTTTTTGAGATACACACTTTTCGCCTTACACACTCTGTCTGGGAACCAATTAAGTTCGTAAGTTGAGGTCTCACTGTATTGTATTGAAATTCAACTGCAAACAACACTCCTGATTTATTATTATTTTTAAATTCATCAATATTCAAACTTTTTTTTTGTATTGATATGTGCAACCTCCATGTTTTTATTTGTTAGATCTATGGCATTCTGACAATGAACAAGCGCACTCAGTTATTGGAACAGCTGCAGTTTGTCCAGTTGAAATGCGCTCCTCGAGGTTAGATACTGTCTCCCCTTTCACACCTCGCTGTGTACTGCTGCACAACTTGTGTGTCTGACTCTGCTTTGGGTCATCTGTCCTCTTGCTTGCACGCATATACAAACATGCACGCAGGAACACTCACATAGGGGACAAAGTGTAGATGCAAAAAAAAAAAGGTGTGGGGGGGGGGGATATGAAAGTGATGTTAAAGTGTCATGTTTTTTTCCCCGTTTTTACGACATAAAAAATGTATATTGTTGTGTTACACAGTTGTGTGCATGGGTGTGTGTGTGTGTGTGTGTGTGTGTGTGTGTGTGTGTGTGTGTGTGTGTGTGTGTGTGTGTGTGTGTGTGTGTGTGTGTGTGTGTGTGTGTGTGTGTGTGTTAGCGAGGGAGTGCTCCATATTGAAGGCCAAACTGGAATGAGGTGGTTTTACTGGTTCCACTATGATGAGATGCTGGCATATGTTTTTGGCTAGAATGAGCGAACACGGGTTTGTGTTTGTATTTGCTGTCACACACACGCACACACTTAAATCACACATGTGTCTGTTCACCTGAGGCTGTCAGTGCAGTTCAAGATAGTTTGATGTTGCCGTAATTCCTTCATCTCGCCGTAAGTGGAAAAGTGATGTGACACAACAGGTGTGACACGATCCTGCCTGAGGCCATTGCACCTTTTATGTATTATCTCATATATACAGTATATATGCGTGAGTGGTACAAAATCTCAGCATAATTGTTTGAATTGAGACAGAAAAAGGTACCCTCACAAACTTATATGAATGTGTAAAATCCATAACTTTACAAGCGAGATTTAAAGTGTCCTTGACAGTTTTGAAAGGTGCTTATTATTATTATTATTATTATTATTATTATTATTATTATTATTATTATTATTATTATTATTATTATTATTTCAAGTAGCCAATATTTTGGCTCAGAAATTAGACAGCCTGATTTTTATCTATTTATTTATTCATTTATTCATTTATTCATTTATTTATTTATTTATTTATTTATGTGTATATGCATTTATTTATTTGAAATTGTATATTTTTCTGTGTTTGTTTATTTATTTGTTGACTTATTTACTCGCCTGTGTATATATTTATTTATTATTTGTTTATTTATTTGCTTATTTATTTGTGTATGTATTATACATTTTTTATTTATTTGTTGATTTATTTATTTATTGTTTACTTGTTTGTTTATTATGTTTTAAGTATTTGTTTATTTGATTATTCAACGATTTATATATTTATTTATTCATTTATTTATTTAGCATTTATTTATTTATTTATGTGTATATGTATTTATTTATTAGAAATTTAATATTTTTCTGTGTTTGTTTGTTTATTTGTTGACTTATTTACTCGTCTATGTATCTATTTATTTATTATTTGTTTATTTATTTGCTTATTTATTTGTTTATGTATTATACATTGTTTATTTATTTATTTGGTTATTTATTTATTGTTTACTTGTTTGTTTATTATTTTTTAAGTATTTGTTTATTTGATTATTCAATGATTTATATATTTATGTGTTTGTCTACTGATTTATTTATTTGTGATGTATTTATTTGTTCATGTGTTTGCTTATTTATTTACTTATATACTTGTCTATTTATGTATTTATTTATCCACCAATTTATTTATTTGCTTATTTTTTTATTGATCATAAGAGACATGTTTTCCAATTTGGCAGAGCGGTCTCCATCAAGATGGATCGGCCCTACGTGTATTTGAAATGCATTTGTGTTGATGATAAATATTCATTTCTATTCAGAAATCTATGCTAGGGTGCATAAATGATCCAGGGTGGGGTGGCGGATTTGATTTCACCTTGCCGATTACAGAGTGTGCGACGAGCGAACTGCATTTAAAGGGAACAAAAGCAGCGACTTGAACTGGCCAAGATTGAGGTTAGCTGCCACCAGTCCCATAGTGGCAAAGCCCTCCCTCTTTTGCAGATCTGCTGGCGAGCGCTCATCTGTGCAATTACCTAAATTAAGTCTGGCCTGCTCCCCTGCATAAATATGGCACGTGTCTGATAGAACATGAAAATCAAGGGCAATGACTTAACGACACACCTACACTTAAGTGTAATGACAAGGAAATAGATTAACCCTGGAAAGTTTCCCGGACTTTGTTGTTCTTTCGATTCAGTATAGTTGATTTAACTATATTTTACCAAGCAACAACACAAATGCAGACTGTTTACTCTTCATTTTTTTCATCATTGTGATTCATCATTGACAAATTTTTCGATCTTCATTGGTTTTGTGTTGTGGGAAAAAAATACGAAAAGCTAAAGCTAAAGCAAAGTGCATACGTGTAAGTAGCTGTTACGGTGCAAATTTTCCTGAATTTTCACACATTAGACAGCGGATTTAGCTGAAAATGTGGAATGTTATGACCTAAAAGGCTGATTCCATTTTAAACATGAGAATTTCTTTTTAATCAGAAAAGCTAAAGCTAAAACAAAATATATGTATAAGTAGCTATTCACGTGCTAATTTTCCTGAATTTTTACACAACACTAGATAGAGGATTTAGCTAAAATTTTGGAATGTTATGACCTAAAACGCTGATTCCATTAAAAAAAAACATATGAAAAGCTAAAGCTAAATGCAAATGTTTAAGTAGCTGTTCACTTGCTAATTTTATTGATTTTTTACACATAAGAGAGGATTTAGCTGAACATTTGGAAAGTTCCGACCTAAAAGGCTAGTTCAATTTTAAACATTAAAAAAAAGTCAGAAAAGCTAAAGCAAAATGCATATGAATAAGTAGCTGTTAATGTGCTAATATTCCTGAAAATTTCCACATATTAGACAGAGCATTGAGCTGAAATTTCTGAATGTTAGGGCCTAAAAGGCCGATTCCATTTTAAAACATTTGAAAAATATCAGAAAAGCTAAAGCTAGCGCAGGTAAAGAAGAAAAAAAAAAGCGAAAAGCAAAACACATACGTGTAAGTAGCTATTCACATGCTAATTTTACAGAATTTTCATACATTAGACAAAAGATTTAGCTAAAAATTGAGAATGTTAGGACCTAAAAGGCTGATTCAATTTAGAAACATTCAAATAAATCAGAAAAGCTAAAGCTAATGCAAAATGCATATGTGTAAGTAGCTGTTAAGATGCTAATTTCCTGAATTTTTACACTTTAAAAAGAGGATTTAGCTAAATATTCGGAATGCTATGACCTAAAAGGTTGATTCTATTTAAAAAAAATCAGAAAAGCTAAAGCTAAAGCAAAATGCGTATGTGTAAGTAGCTGTTCATGTGCTAATTTTCCTGAATTTTCACACATTAGAGTGAGGATTTAGCTAAAAATGTGGAATGTTATGTGATAACAGTGATTAACTGGCCTAAAATACTGATTCTTTTTTAAATATAAAGAGTAAATAAATTAATTCAGTAAAGCGAAAGCAAAACACATATGTGTAAATACATGTTAAGGCGCTAATTTTCCTGAATTTCCAGACTACATTAGTGAGAGGATTTAACTAAATATTCGGAATGTTATGACCAAAGAGGCTGATTCCATTTTAAACCTAAAACTAAATCATGAATTAAACCTTCAATGTCATCAAGATGATTATTTTACATAACTTGAGAGGCCAGGGGAGACATAAAATTGCAATAGAAGGATTCTCCCTATTTTGCTAAATGAATGAAGGACTGTTTTGCGTGTGTGTGTGTGTGTGTGTGGTGTGTCTGTTTATGTGAGTCATACTTGAGCTTTTCAAGGCTCCGCAAGAACGCTGCCCTTCAGGAATAATGTCATTGTCTTATAAAGACGCAAATTAATGTGCCTTTCCGCCCATTTCCGCCATGACTAACGTTGCTCTCGGTCAACGGGCGTCACCGCCTTTCAACTTGGAACGCAATGGTTTTTGTAGCTTTTAATAAACCTATGACCTTTAAACGGCCTTTAAAACCACCCAATGTGTGTAAGTGGATGGAAAGAAGTATCGGCAAGTGCGATACCCACAGCCGAGCTAATATGTCCCGTAGTTGACTGGATAAACATGAACAGGGGCGATGATGGCACACGCTGCGTATGAGGGTGTCAATGGTAGAATGGCTGTGTTGACAGTTGTCGCTCATATACACACAGACACACACATGCTGGCATGTGACGTAAAAGCGGTTTGATAAGGATATATGCTAAGCATACAAATCAAGTATGGCTTGTGTTCAGATCAAATCAAAATCATCTCGTACTACCATGGCGATCCATGATCATTTATCGCAAAATTACCTGCGCTAGCATCTCAGAGGTCATGAACTTGCACCGGGCTGTGCATGCTTTTTTAAACTACCGTATTTTCCATGTATAAGGCACACCGGAGTATAAGAATGAATGTTATAGTTTTAAACTTTTTCCATATATAAGGTGCACTGGACTATAAAGTACACCTTCAATGAAGGATAAAAAGTTTTCCAAATATAACATATGAATATACAAATGTTTTCCCATATATAAGGCACACCACAAAGCAATACAGTAGAGCAGGGGTGTCAAAGTCATTTTTTGCCGCGGGCCACATTGTAGTTAAAGTTTCCTCTCGAGGGCCGTTATGAATTTGGGGAACCCATTAGAATGTTTAAGTCCCTTCAAATATTACATATAGAGCACACAGCAAATTAATGAATAACTCGTTTTCAAATCTGAAGTCAAGAATAATGACTTTTATTGTGGTTGACATCCAAAAATATGAAATTTTGGCTCAGATTTTAGCAATCATCATGGAATTTAACAAGTTTGATTTGCTTTCGCGGGCCGAAAAAAATGATGTGGCGAGCCGGATTTGGCCCGCGGGACTTGACTTTGACACCTGTGCAGTGGAGGCTGTGTTTACGCACTACTTCTACAGGGGAAATGGAGTCAGTCCCCTAAATATGACTTCACATATAAGGCGCACCGGCGTATAAGGTGCAGGGTTATCTTTTGAAGAAAATCAAAGCTTTTGGGTGCGCCTTATATACCGGAAAATATGCTACTTGTCATGAGCGGCCAATTGCCTGCCAGTAGTTTTGCTACCGTTTGAAATTTGGAAGGTGAAGCACCTGGCGTGAGTTGCTTTTAAGGTTTTTTTATCCCGTTCGGTTGGCCACGTCGCACAGCGCGTAGTGGGTTTCAGCGCCGGTTTTTACTCTTGCTCACACACACTTCTAAAAATAATCAGGAAACTGTTTATTAACTCGTTCACTGCCATCCCCGAATTTATTCACGAATTGAAAATATGACGTGGAGCGCCATTCCCGAATTTGTTTCGGGTTTTGTTTTTTCTTGCGGGAGGGTGCAGATAAAGCGCTGGATATATTTTTTCCCTTCCATGAGGGGGAAGCATTAG
This sequence comes from Hippocampus bargibanti, assembly GCF_051943395.1. Lineage (NCBI taxonomy): Eukaryota > Metazoa > Chordata > Actinopteri > Syngnathiformes > Syngnathidae > Hippocampus > Hippocampus bargibanti. The sequence goes on along the minus strand of NC_142739.1, from coordinate 22,562,791 downwards.
CCTTTTGTACAGCTGCCCCCATTCCAAGCTCAGATAACTCCAGACCCTATAATTTAGGAATTAACTACTTTTTTCTGATGAAAGTCTAAAGTTTCTAACACTGTATTAAAGGACAACCGACGTCACTTTTGTTTCTTAACTGACATCAGAAAAACATTACATAGCATCTAAAATACCCAAAACACGCAGTATGATATTTTTAGTCAAATGCAAAACACCAATAAAAATGACTTAAAGTTTCCAAAATCTGCAAAAAATTGAGCTGCGAATTGGGCATTTTCAGAAAGTCCCGCCCCCAGTTCGTGACATCACGCCAAGACGTCTTGCATTGCTCGAGAATCAAAACAATTGCTTCAGATTCGGAGAATATGCTTTCACATCCAGTTATGAATATGATTCAAATAGTTCTGAAGAGGAAAGCATACATGTTTGCAATTGATTAGAGTAGTCCTTCTGTGTCATTTTGAGGCATCTGGACTGCAATGTAGCGTCCAGAAAAGAGGCAGAAAATGGCGACGAAGCTCCCTGTGAGGAATTAATCAGCCCGTTTCCACAGGCTGATAAATTCCTTATATGGAGCTTGGTCGCCCTCTTCTGGCTCTTTTTGGTGCAACCTGACGTTTTCAGGCCAAACAAGCACAGCAAAATGCATTGACGTGATGGAAGGACTGCTACAATGTGTCCTTTTTTTTGGTCAGTTGCGTTCCTTCAGTGACGTCACGTATGGACTCGTCACCAACTCAAAAACAAGACTTCCGGAATATTCAGCGCGAGTCTTAAAACTTAAAATATAGCTATATGTGGTGGAATCTTTGTAAAATACGCTCAGTAGCAGTCATTTGAAGCCATTTTTCAATTTATGGACACAACTTGTTCGGAGAGGTCAGTTGTCCTTTAAATGTCTATGCAGTCCTAAAACTCAATATTCTGTGGGTCCTGGAATTTGAGTGAAAATGACAAAAACCCTGGCCCTGGAGTGGACACATTTTTGCACATTGTCTGGCATTGAAATTAAGAGTTAAGCACTTTATTTGTCACTCCTAGTCAAGGTGAAATGCAAAAGTAACACATTAAGCCACAAGTGTCAAAGTCAAGGCCCGGGGGCCAAATCTGGCCGACCGCATCAATTTATTTGGTCCGTGAAAGCAAATCAGATTTGTAAAATTCCCTTATGCTTGCTCAAGTCCGAACTAAAATTTCAAATTGTCGCGTGCAAACCACAATAGCAGTCATTATTTTCCACTTCAATTTGAAAACTAGTTATTTATTCATTTCTTGTGCGTTCTATATGTAATATGTGGAGGAGATTAAACATTCTAATGGCTTCCCAAATTCAGAACAGCCCCCGAGAGGAAACCATAACGGCACTGCGGCCCGCGGCCAAAAATACATTTGTCACCCTTGCATTAAACCAAAGAGAATTTAAGATTGTATAGTTAAACTACAGAATGCTTGGAATGTCGTACTGTAAGCATGGTACTATATTGAAGTAAATTCAAGCTTATTATATCCCGAAATGTCCATTAAACGGTTGCTCGTCCATCCACAATAAATCAGAGGGTTGCATGACAATATATCAAGGAAACACAACGATTTTGACAACTGTCCGCTCCAATTCCCCCCACGCGTGCATGTCTATCTCACTCTGCTGCGCTGCATCAATCCTTGTTAAAATCCCGCTCCTGTGTTCAAAACAAAACAAAACAAGTGATTAACTGGCGTGTCATCACATTCACCTCCCTGACTAATGAGCGTCCTAACATTAGATTGCAGCTTTTGAAATGCGCTCTTAACTGTCCTGATGCTCTGCGTTTATCCCAACAGACATGCCCTGCGTGCAGGCTCAGTATGGGCCCACCCCCCCAGGCTCCGCCTACTCCGGCCAGTCCTTCGGCTACCAGGGGGACAGTTACGCTTCTGACCTCATGACCTCCGACTACACCAAGTTAGACCTGGACGGCGGCGAGATATCCGCGGCGGCCGCCACCACGTCCCTCCCCAGCTTCAACGTGTTTGTGGAGGGGGGCTACGAGCCCAAGTCGTCCTGCCTCTACCAGATGCCCGCTCACAGGCCCACCATTAAGAAAGAGGAAGATAGTTACCCGACGGGGCCGCAACTGGGGGCCCTGTCCTCTTCCGCCATGTACTTTAAACAGTCCCCCCCATCCACGCCCACCACCCCTTCCATGCCCCCGCAGCCCGGCACCTCTTTCCAGTGGGAGGAGCACTCGCTGGTCCCTCCCCCGCATCCCCATTCCATGGGCTCCACCCTGGATGCGGGTTCCCTCAAGTCGCCCCGTTTTCCGCACTTCTACCAGCACTCGCCTCCCCGCAGCGGGGGCGGCGTGGGGGGCTACGAGACTCTCGGAGGAGGCCTGGTCCGCACGTCCTCGTCCTCTTCCTCCACGTCCTCCCATGCTCACGGTCCGCCCTTGGAGCAGCAGCCCATGTACCAGCTGCACCGAGGGGCCGGGGGCACCGGTCTGGCGTTCCGCTCTTTGGCTCTCGGCCCCTGCGGCCCCTTACTCGGAGACAGCTTGCCCTCGCCCCCGCCACGCGGCCCCCAAGGGGAGGGCACCTGCGCCGTGTGCGGGGACAACGCGGCCTGCCAGCACTACGGCGTCCGCACGTGTGAGGGCTGCAAAGGCTTCTTCAAGGTAAAACATAACACATACTGTATACACACAAAGTGCACGATCCGAACTAACCAGTGACGTGCAGTCAGTGGAGGCAGGTGAGGCAGTGCCTCACCTGTCATCATGGAAAGCTGTCATGGAAATATAAAATGAAAAAATAAATTAAACAGTTAGATGTATTTAGTGATTTGTACTTTAAAGTTCTTGTCCATTTAACTTCACCGTTTTAGGATTTTTTTCAAAATCGCTGAATTTTCACATTTACCGTTCAAGTAGAGACGACATCATCGATGACGTCAGTGCCTCACCAGCCATGAACCTCACCGCATGTCACTGGAACTAACTCAAATTGCCAGAAAGGAGCAATATTCCCTTGTCAAAAGCGTTATTATTACACTAGCACGGTGATGCTATTCATTAGCACGTGTATGGAATTTTCTACAATTTCTATCTATCAGCTGTCTAACTAGCTCGCTAGCTATGTAGTAAGTAAGTAAGTAAGTAATGTAGTTTATTCCATACATTGTAAGAATGAAAATTGTAAAGAGCAGTACATTGGGGAGACTCAACAAATTCTCAAAAAAAGACTTTATCAACATCGTAGGGATAATACTAGTGGGCCTCAATCGGCAGTACATTTGCACCTAAAAGCTTGCAACCACTCATTTGACGACAATGAGGTTAAAATCTTAGCGAAAGAACATAGATGGTTTGAAAGGGGGGTAAAAGAAGCGATTCTTATAAAACAACAAAATCCTTCATTAAACCGGTCTGGTGGGGTGAGGTTCAATTTGGATCGTTCATACAATAGCCTGCTTAGGCAAAACAGGTTAGGCAACTTTCGCAATGCTGATGAGGGTCGTTATGCTGATGAGGTCATACCGGGGGGGGTGGGGGTAATAGGCCAGTCGTTAGTCAGGAATGTAGGAACAATCAGTGGGGCCACAGGGAGGGGTCCCCGCCCCCCCCCCCCCCCCCCAACCTGAGAGTAGGGACCTATCATAGCCACCATGTCTGGACATTAGGGATATATAAATGGGGCCGATACGACCAGTCAGACTTTAGTTCGCTGACGAAGCCTCTTGGATAGGAGGCGAAACGTCCGAAACCTTCACTTTTGTACAGATGACGGCTGAAGAAACCTTCTCATCGATAGCTCGCTAGCTATCTATTAGTTTTCTATTAGCTAGCTAGCTAACTTGATCTATTTGAGTTATTCCCGGTTGAACGGGGTCACCGTTGGTGGATACCTAGCTAACTAGCTATTTGCTATCGATTAGCCATATAACTAGCTAGCTAGCTAGCCATTAGTTATCGGTTAGCTAGCTAGGTAACTTGATCTATTTTAGTTATTCCCGGTTGAGTGAACGCTGGCACATGTGGCGGCCGCTGCTCACCCACAGAAAAACTAATCCCGTGACTGTAAATTGACCTTGAGAGTTTTGAAAGATGCTTGTAAATGAAATGTATTATTATTATTATTATTATTATTATTATTATTACAATATCTTAGCCTTACGGAAATAAAATACACATTATGTAATTGATGTTTAGTTCAACAGTAAACCACAATTGAGAGTTGCATTCAAAAGTTTAAATCTTCTTTTAGGAAGAATTGTTCACTCTGTATTGAGTTCACTGCCATCATACAGAGCGTGGATAGCAAATTAATTACAAATGATTACACTCAAGAATCTCAAGGCACCACTGTAACAACCATTACGCTATGAGGTCAGAGGTCACATCAACTACTCAAGTTTTCACACATATTTCTCACGCCACTTGCACATGTGTTATCTTGGCACAACGTAATAAATTATTACATTGTGTCCACGTGACACACATCGTTGATCATTGTCAATTTTTCCCCACTTAACTCATTCACTGCCAGACGATGTGCAAACGTGTCCACTCCAGTGCCAGGGTTTTTGTCATTGTCACTTGAATTGCAGCACCCACAGAATATTGAGTTTTAGGACTACATAAACATTCAAATCAGTGATAAAAATCTTAGATTCTCTTCTTTCATCAGAAAAAAAGTTAATTCCTAAATGATATGGGACTGGAGTTATATGAGCTTGAAATGAGGGCGGCTGTCCAAAAATACAATGCAACACAGCGCTTTAACAACAGCTGATGCTGGAACAAAGCGCTAAAGGCGCTGATGAATGAAATATTATTATTATTATTATTATTATTAGTAGTAGTAGTAGTAGTAGTAGTAGTAGTAGTAGTATTAATATTATTTTTTATTATTGGATTGGATTTGCCTTAACTAGTCTCGCAGTGGAGAAATTCACATTACTATTATTATCATTATTATTATTATTATTATTATTATTATTATCATTATTATTATTAATTATTATTATTATTATTAGTAGTAGTAGTAGTATTACTATTACTATTATTATTGTTATTTTTAATACTATTGTAATTAAAATTAAAATTATAATTATAATTATCATTATCATTAAGAAAAAATTCTCATCCCGTGACTATAAAGTGTCCTTGAGAGTTTTGAAACGCGCTTAGAGATCAAATGTTATTATTATTATTATTATTATTATTATTATTATTATTATTATTATTATTATTATTATTATTATTATTTTGACATGAAAATAAGGGAAATGCTGACCTTTGTGAAAGGGAAAAACATTGCCAGAGGTCTGACCAGAGCTATATCAGCACCCAAGCATTAAAAAAAAAAAAAAAACAATACCCGAACTAATTCGGCGATGGCGCTCTTCGTCATATTTTCAATTCCTGAATACATTCCTGAATGGCAGTGAATGAGTTAACGCCACTTTGAAAAAAGATAAAGAAATACATAAAAAAACATGTCACTCTACCATCCAACTTGAAAATATGAGAGTATTTGTATTTGTATAAACAAGTTGTAACCCTGTGGTTGATTTAAAGTCATTTTCTTCAGTCACCCCCAACCTTGAGCCCCACTCTAAATTGTCCGAGGAGTCATTTTGAAAGCACAGAACACCCACAGGGGTCGTCGCTCTCGGCAACCAAGTGGCCAAAGTGTATGCATGGCTTGTGTGCATGTGCATATATGTGTGTGTGTGTGTGAGATTTATGTGAGAACACGCGTTCTCTTTCTAAGACAACCAAGAAAAAAATCCCCCACCTCCACCGCTTTCGCGCATAGCCACTCTAAATGAAATACAGTGAGCGTATTTTCGAAAAAGACGTTTTCCTTTCTGCAATATTGTTGTCGTTTGAGTTTATCTGAAAGCGCAAAATGACATGCGCCGCTTATCACTTTTTTCGACCTGACTACAACACATCACAAATACACACACCACTCACCAAATGACTTTTACCTTTGAATATGCTATCTTTAAATAAAGCGACGTAAACCCAATGTAACGCACTGAAGTCCGACATCACAATGATAAATATATTGGCAAATTAATTAACCAGTGTTGCGAATTTCAATAGAGCTTTTGTAATTGATGTTAGTCGGTGAAAAAAAAACGGTCCGAATTACCTCACTGTAAATTGGCTGGATGCAAGATAAAAAGTATGTTGTAAGTCACCCATATATAAATTAATTGCAATGTATTCATTGGATGTCATTTCATAAACGCATATCATATAAATGATATTTTGCTGTATTGTTGCTGGCTACGAGAGAGCAAAATGAAGAGTCAAAGCAAGAAAATCTAATTGAATCATGCCTCTGGTCGGTGTAAATGATTATCATTCTTTTCAATTAGTTTCACAGTTTGTTTTTATTTACTAATTAATGAAAGCAGCGTCTGGTTGCTGCAGGGGGAATGGAAGGGGGTGGCGTACTGACAAGCCTTGTTTCCTCTCGTGTGCATCTCTGAAGCCACCCGTCGCATTTCGACATTTCGATGGCTGTTAATTTGATTTGCTTGCTTCTTTTAAGTATTTTTTTGTATTTATTTATGGGCTCTTTATTTATGTATTTGTCACTTTATTGGTTTACTATTTATTATTATTATTATTATTATTATTATTATTATTATTATTATTATTATTATTATTATTATTATTATTATTATTATTTCTGTGTAAGCTCTCAGTCGTACAGGAGTGGTCCATCGATGAGAAGGTTTCTTCAGCCGTCATCTGTACAAAAGTGAAGGTTTCGGACGTTTCGCCTCCTATCCAAGAGGCTTCGTCAGCGAACTAAAGTCTGACTGGTCGTATCGGCCCCATTTATATATCCCTAATGTCCAGACCTGGTGGCGCCGGACACAGCTATGATAGGTCCCTACTCTCAGGTTGGGGGGGGGCGTGGGACCCCCCCCCTGTGGCCCCACTGATTGTTCCTACATTCCTGACTAACGATTGGCCTATTACACCCACTCCCCCCGGTATCACCTCATCAGCATAACGACCCTCATCAGCATTGCAAAAGTTGCCTAACCTGTTTTGCCTGAGCAGGCTATTGTATGAACGATCCAAATTGAACCTCACATGAATAAACTACATTACTTTATTCCATACATTGTAAGAATGAAAATTGTAAAGAGCAGTACATTGGGGAGACTCAACAAATTCTCAAAAAAAGACTTTATCAACATCGCAGGGATAATACTAGTGGGCCTCAATCGGCAGTACATTTGCACCTAAAAGCTAGCAACCACTCATTTGACGACAATGAGGTTAAAATCTTAGCGAAAGAACATAGATGGTTTGAAAGGAGGGTGAAAGAGGCGATTCTTATAAAACAACAAAATCCTTCATTAAACCGGTCTGGTGGTGTGAGGTTCAATTTGGATCGTTCATACAATAGCCTGCTCAGGCAAAACAGGTTAGTTATTATTATTATTATTATTATTATTATTATTATTATTATTTATTTATTTATTTATTTTACTTTATTGGTTCATGTTTTTTAATTGTTTATTTGTATTTTGTGTTTTTTGATTTTTTATATATAACTTTATTGGTTTATTCTTTATTTGTTTGTTTGTTTTTTAAAAAAAATGTTTTTGATTTTTTACAGGCTGTTTAATTATGTATTTATTTGTCACATTATTTATTTATGATGTTTTTATTAGTTTTTATTATTTTGTCTTTTTAATTTTATTTATCATTTTATTGGTTTATTTATTTATTTATTTATTTATTGGGAGGTTAATTTATTTATTTATGAGCTGTTTATTTATTATTTTATTGGTTAATTTATTGACCAACATTTATTGATGTATTTGTTTTTTTTTAGTATTTTGTGTGGTTCTTTTGTATTTTTGTATTTATTTATTTTTTTGGGTTTATTTATTTGTTTATTTTATTTAGATAAAAACCTAGTTTTGTCATGGGACTGGTTTTCCACAGACATTCTAATATTGACTAAAAGCATCAATACTCCGAGGAAATAAGATGAAAAATAAATAATTTCCTGTTGCTGATGTGTTTTCCATACTGGAAGCAATTGAATCAGTTCAAAAAAGCATATGTAATAAATCTGCAAGCTATAAATCTGCCTTGCATCAACTCATACATGACGGACATAGAGCGCAGTGTGCTGATTGCCTCTGATTAAGAAGCAGAAGACGGGGAGGTGGGGAGGAAAAGTCCCTGAAGGCTTTTAATTTAAACCGCGGCTATTAGCACATGTTACATGTCAAGAATGTGCCTCTGCATGCCTTTGTGCTGCTCCCACAAGCACTCAAGGCACATGTGCTCTTCATTCGGTACTGTCGTCTATTCAACTGAATCAAAATCTACGTTTACAATGTCTGCGTGTGTTTTGTTTGTTTCTTTTTTTTAAGGAAGTCCCTCCCACATAAGAGCCCATGCTTGTTTCACTTTCTAATGCTTTTGCAGGTTAAACAATTGGATCATTCCTTCAGTAAAAATACAAGTGAAAGTTGAGAGGCGCAACAATGTTGAGAAATTTTCCTCTTAAAGGACAACCGACTCCATTTTTTGGTTTCCTAACTGACATCAGAAAAACGTTTTATAGCATTTAAAATACCCAAAACACGCAGGCTGATATTTTTAGTCAAATGCAAAACACCAATAAAAATGAGTTAAGGTGTCCCAAAACTACTTCAAAATGACCTCGGAGATGCCGAGTTTCAGAAGGTCCCGCCCCCTTATTCGTGACGTCACGCCAGGACGTCTTGCCTTGCTTTAGAAACAAAACAATGGCTTCAGATTCGGAGAAGATGCTTTCTTGTTACTCATCCAGTTATGAATACGACTCAAAGAGTTCTGAAGAGGAAAGCATAAATGTTTGCAATCGATTAAAGAAGTCCTCCCGTATCAATTCGAGCCGTCAGGACTCTAATGTAGCGTCCCAGAAAATGCACAAGATGGCGCCCAAGCTCTGTTGGAAATGGGCTGATTTGTCTGCTGAGAATTTGTGTCAACTCATATCAAATAGTAGTCTTGGTACAACACACAACGATCCACCATTGCGTTATTTATGTGTTTTACTTCTAATTTCAACATCAACACGGATCAACATGAAGTTTTCAGACCAAACAAAGTACCCAAAATGCATTGTGTGTCGCTTTCTCGGTCAGGGGCGTTCCAGACGTGACGTCACGTCAGACAAGAATTCCTGAATATTCAGCGCGAGTCTTAAAACGTAAAATATAGCCATATGCCGTGGAATCTGTAAAATACGCGCAGTAGAAATCATTTGAAGCCATTTTACAAATTATGGACACAACTTGTTTGGAGGCGTCGGTTGTCCTTTAAGACAATACATTACAATACATATTGATTTATATAGTGCTTTAACAACAGCTAAAACTGTCCTCCTACATTGCATTCTTGGACTTAGATGACACTTTATTTTTAGTAGAATAACAATTATTACAAATATACATAGTGTATTATTTAGAACTATTTATTGTATGAATAGATTTATGTAGCGTATTTTCTGCACTATAATGCACACCTAAAAGAAACTATTTTTTCAAAAGCTGACCAAGCGCCTCATAATCCGGTACGCCTTGTGAATGGAAAACGTTTTAAAATATGTCATTCGTTGAAGGTGCCCCTTATAATGTGGTGCACCTTATGTATGGAAAAAGTTTTTTTTAATATGCCATTCATTGAAGGTGTGCCTTATATTCCAGAAAATACGGTAGTTTTTTTTCTTGTGTGTGAATCCACCTGCACGGAGTCTAATGGAGGTCACCCAGGGCACCTCTGCTGAGACACTAGCCACACTCCACAAAGACACAAACACACACACACACACACACACACACACACACACACACACACACACACACACACACACACACACACACGGGTGGACAACTACAAGCAAAGCAGTACTTCACTTTTATAGGGGTTGAACTAATAGGCCTCAAGGTCACTGGAGCACCGTCTATTATACATGGCTCACCAACTCTAGTCCTTCAAGGTCCCCATCCTCCATTTTTCCCCACCTCCAACACACCTCATTCAAATGTTAAGGATTATCCATAGAGGCCTTCGAGGATCGGAATTGGTGATCTGTACTGTGATCTGGATACTGCCTTTCGAGATGTATTACTATGCAACGTAAAAGAGACAGTGGGGTGGTCATTGTAAACACATTGGAACTTTACTGACCATTGAATGAAATGTGAGACATTCACAGTGGGGATGAGGGGGGATGCCATGGAAATCAGTCAGCTACGCGGAAGATGGAATAATTGTCACTGGACATTGTTGACTTGAGGGTTTTTAGATTAATATGTGAAGGAAGTGTGTCAATCTCGTTCCCATATGTCCTTTTTACAGTATTACCAGCTTATTGGAAATAAGAGGAATCATTTAGATCAAGGTTGTCAAAGTCTTTTTTTTTTTTGTCGCGGACCACATTGTAGTTCCGGTTTCGTCTTGGGGGCTGTTATGAATTTGGGGAAGCCATTAGAATGTTTCATCTGATCCACATATTACATATTGAGCGCACAACAAATTAATGAATTATTAGTTTTCAATTTTGAAGTTAAAAATAATGACTGTTATGGTGGTTTACATGGGACAATCTGAAATTTAGGTTTGGACTTTAGCGAACATCATGGAATTTCACAAGTTACATTGCTTTTGTGGGCCGAATAAAATGATGTGGTGGGCCAGATTTGGCCCCTGGGCCTTGACTTTGACACCTATGATTTATATTGGATTGGATTGGCCTTTATTAGTGTCGCAGTGGAGAAATTTCACAGCAGCAAAGTTATGAAAGGAAAGGAAGAAGTAGAAAAATACAGGAGATGCTCTAAAGGCAGCCACCCTCATTGTGCCATCTTCAAAAGAACAACAAAAAACTAAATAACAAAAAAATATGACAACACAAAGACACAGACTGTCATTCAATTTTAAGCCCTTTTTGCACTCTCTTTGTTGTATAAAGCAGTTCTCGAAGAAAGAGGAGGGGATCAAAGCATCCTGTTCACTAGTGGAATAGAGACATCATGGTGGAATGTGCACGTCGGCTACAAGCTAAATGTTGAAAGCATACACGAAGCTGGAGCATTCATTGACGAAAAGAGAATGTGTCATATCCCCTGTCCTACGTAAAACATAGCTGACTTCCATTTACCGTATTTTCCGGTGTATAAGGCGCACCCACAATGAATGGTGTCTTTTCAAACTTTTTCCATATATAAAGCATACCGGACTATAAGGCGCATCTTCAGTGAATGAAAAAAAGTTTTAGAAATGTAATATACTGTATTAATTTACAACGGTTTTCCAAATATAACCCACACCCGCCTAAATCCGCTTCAATTCCAAGCAGCGACAGATGTGACAATTTGAAATTTTGATTCAGACTTTAGTGAGCATCGTGGAATTTCACATTTGATTTGCTTATGCAGGCCAAATGCAATGAAGTGGTGGGCCAGATTTCTCCCCCGGGCCTTGACTTTGACACCTCTGATTTAGATTGTCGTGTCTCCAAGAATTTCAAAGAGAGGGTTAAATTAAAAAAAAAATACTACTTTCAAGTTTCTCCTCCAAAATTGAAGGATGGATGTGTTTATTTGTCCAAACACGAAAAATGCGTCATCGAACACAAAACACGCACAACTAGAGTCAACATCTAATTGAGTAGTAGGACTCATCTCATGACATCTACCCACAATTTTTGTTTACGATACGCAAAGGAATTCCTTTACATACAACGGTTAACACCACCTTTTTGCACACCCGCGCGGGACTACAAAGACAATCACCACCATATTTGTTATTGTTGTCCACGCGGGAAAGCGCACACCGTCCCCACGCGACCCGTTTCTGATTTCATTTTAATAAGGTCAGTAATAATCGCGCGAACCAGCAGAGGAGAAAACAGCTCCCTCGGGGCCTATTGAGAGAGGCGCGACCCCCCTGCGAGGAACTCCCGAGGTGCCTCGGACTGACCCGCGAGCTTCACAAACAATCTGATCACGCAGCTCCTTCCTTCCCGCCGCCTGTCTCGCGGGAGCCTCCTCAGCACGCCACGCACGCGGCCACCATTGTCGGGCCCCGGCGCTAATAAATTTGTTCCCCCTGCAGGCAACGCTTGTTGGGAAATTAATTTTATCTAATTATACTGATGTCAGCGTCGCCTTTCAGCGCGTAATTAAAAAGTGACCTGCGAGCTTCTGCTTTCATTCTTTGCCGGCGAAGGAGGATAGAGCTTGAATTGAATTTAACATATCAAATATTTGGTGGCCGATTATGTTGGGAGGCTGATTATCGGAATGTCCGTTTATTCTTTTTTTTTTCCTTCTCTACAGCGCACCGTGCAGAAGAACGCCAAGTATGTGTGTCTGGCCAGTAAGAACTGTCCTGTGGACAAAAGGCGACGCAACCGCTGCCAGTACTGCCGCTTCCAGAAGTGTCTGAGTGTGGGCATGGTCAAGGAAGGTAGGAAGACTCTCAACAGCTTTCTGATCACTGTCATCCACGTCTCTAGTTGCATATCAGAAACGGCCGTAGAGACTTTTTACATATACGTATAACGTGCACCTACAAGGCGCACCTTCAAAGAATAAAAAAAGATTAATATAAAAATTTCCAAATATAATATAGAAATATACTAAACTTTTCCGAATATAAAGGCACACCACATTATAACACACTACAGTAGAGGCTGGGGTTACGCACTACTTCTACAGGGGGAAATTGAGTAGGGGGCTGCCGACTGTTGTTGCCAGACCTGTTGTGGCTCAATACTACTTCATATATAAGGTGCATCAGCGTATAAGGCACAGGGTTGTATATTGAAGAAAATTACGGCTTTTGGGTGCGCATTATACACCGGAAAATACGGTAAACCCAGCATGCAATTATACCTTGAATATGATTGCGTGATATGTTGTGTATCCTCAGTTGGTTAAGGGGGTGTGTACACTTTTGCAAACACATGCACGCATTTGGTTTATTGTCCCATATATCCACTGTATTCCACTTAGTCTAATTGTATGCTCTAACATTGAGTGTAAAAAAAGGGCCTACATTTACATACTGTACATACCGTCCTACATTTACATACATGGAGTATCTTATTTTCTGATGTATAAGGCACACCGGACTATAAAGCGCAACCCCTAAGAATGGTGTATTTTCATATTTTTCCATATATGAGGTGCACCTTCCACGAATGACGTGTTTTAAAAAGTTTTCCATATACTGTACTGTATACTGCACACCACATTATAAGGCACTAGAGTAGAGGCTGGGGTTACGTTTTATATAAACCAGCATGGACCACACACTACTTCTTCTACAGGGGGAAATGGAATTGTTTCTGCTGACAGTAGTTGCGAGACCAGTTGTGGCTCAGTATTACTTGACAGATAAGGCGCACCGGCGTATAAGGCGCGTAGTCATCTTTTGAAGAAAATCAAGGCAGTTATATTTCCGGAAAATATGGTAGGTTCACATTAATCACAATGTTAATACAGTAAAGTCTCGTTATATCGATATTCTCGGGAGTCCGAAAAATATCGATATAACCGGGACTATCGATATATCCGACCCTGCGCGCATGTAATTTTCACCTTGCGTGTAAAGAAATAGTATCGTAATAAGCGGGACTATCGATATAACCGATATCGATATAACGAGAATTTACTGTATATAGTACAGTCGGGGCTTTTTGCATTACTTAGACAATCAGCACATCCATAAGGTTCCCTCTTATTAATTCAACCTGAGCATTTCTTGCAAGATTGAGCAACTTTTTATTGTCCCAAAGGATCTCTCTCCCCCCATACCTCACCCACGGGGACCCTTCGCAACGAATTTATCACCTTTTAAATGTGTTTATAATTATTAGAAAACAAAATTCCCGTCTAAAAATAAGACCTTAAAAAGGCATTAGTACATTTGTAAGTTATAATGTGACTATAAGTGAATTTTGAAGCTTTCATTACTCTTTGAATTTCTGTACAATAGTTTACTGTTATAGAAAATATTATTAATTAATGTATTTATTTATTTATTCTTGTATCGGCTTGCCTGTTTTTTTGTATATTTGTTTTTTTTTTTTTCATTTAGTTACAAGCACTTTTAGGGAATATTTCAAATAGGGCCTATCAATATGTTACCTCCAGGTTGTTATTTTAAAGTCCAATAAATATGCAACATTGGTCCCACTCCAAAAACTCCCACAAAAAAACTAGCATCATCAAGTATTCGCCCGCGGAGAAAATTCTTATCCCGTGACTGTTAAGTGTCCTTGAGAGTTTTGATTGGCACTTGTAAATGAAATGTAAATCCCCCAAAAATAGTGAATAGCCTCAATGTAAATTGACCATGAGAGTTTTGAAAGGCGCTTATAAACGTTCCAAAAAAAGTATTATTATTAATTCATTCTCCCACCTGCCCCAACTCGTACTGCCACCTGCTGGTTGGTAGCCTCCAATGTGCGAACGCTGCAGGGGCCCCTTGGCAGAATATCATCCTTTCAATTTCTTCCTGAAAAATACATTCCAAAAAAAGACTTGAAGACAAGGTCTTTATGCATATTATGTAAACAGCTGCTTCAATATGTCCTTATGTCTCTACAGTGGTACGCACCGATAGCTTGAAGGGGCGTCGTGGACGTTTGCCCTCCAAACCAAAGAGCCCGCTGCAGACAGAGGTGACCCCTCCTTCGCCGCCCCTCAGCCTGATCTCCGGTCTGCTCAGGGCTTATTCGCACTGCACGCCCCATGACCTTGACTATAGCCAGGTAGCACTATAGGCGTTAAAAAATGTGTGGTCAGTGAAAAGCTCCATATAAAATCTAACGTTATTCTGTGGTGTTTTTTTTTTTAATCCATCGCCGACAGTTCAGTGCTGCTGACCCTCCCTCGTCCTCCTCAGACGTAGAACACATCCACTTGTTCTACAGGCTCCTCACCATTTCGATGGAGACCACACGATGCTGGGCCGACAGACTGCCGGGGTTCTCCGAGCTTCACCGGGATGATCAGAACCTGCTGATAGATTCCGCCTTCCTGGAGCTGTTTGTCCTGCGATTGGCGCACAGGTAAGGGAAAAAACAAAGTGGCAGTATGTAGGGGAAGATACAATACAATCCAATACATATTGATTTATATAGTGCTTTAACAACAGATGAAGCTGTAACAAAGCGCTTAACATGGACAGCTATCATAGTATACAGAAAATAAAGCAGTCACATTCAATGAATGAAAAAATATATCAAGGTTTTCCAAATACGTATATGGTGCACCACATTATAAGGTGCTGTAGGAGAGCCTGGGGTTACACACTACTTCTTACTAGCGAGAAACTGGACTGGGAAAATCCGCAATTTGTAGCATCTCAAAGGAGTTAGTGGCTGCTGACAGTAGTTGCGGGACCTGTTATGGTTCAATATTCCGAATCAGAAATCAGAAAATGTTTAATAGTCCGTCAGTGGGGAAAGTTGCAATTGCAATTGCAGTTTTATATTACCGTATTTTCCAGTGTATAAGGTGCACTTAAAAGCCCTAATTTCCTTCGAAAGATGCCCCTGCGCCTTATACGCCGGTGCGCCTTATATGAGAAGTCATATTGAGCCACAACAGGTCTCGCAACTACAGTAAAGTCTCGTTATATCGATATCGGTTATATCGATAGTACCGCTTATTACGATACTATTTCTATGAACGCAAGGAGAAAATTACATGCAAACAGGGTCGGATATATCGATAGTCCCGGTTATATCGATATTTTTTAGGACTCCCGAGAATATCGATATAACGAGACTTTACTGTATTACTCCCAGCCACAGACTCTATTCCCATATCTAGTAGTGCGTAACCCCAGCCTCTACTGTAGCGCCTTATAATGTGGTGTTCCTTACATTGGGAAAACTTGTATAGATTTATATATTATATTTGGAAAACTGATTTCATTCATTGAAGGTGCACCTTATACTCCAGTGCACCTTATATCTGGAAAAAAAGTGAAAATATTCCCTTCCTTGGAGTTACACCTTATACTCCAGTGTCCCTCATACACCAGAAAATACAGTACTTCACATATAAACTGCACCGGAGTATAAGGCGCATGGTCATCTTTTGAAGAAAATGAAAGCTTTTGGGTGATCCGTATACACCAGAAAATACGGTTGTAATAGTCTATGCTGAGTCACGGTGTGTGATATTTAAAAAGTCACTGAAATATGATGATTTGATTGGGAAAAAGTAAGTCATTGGGAAAGTTGTTCGTAGAAAATATGCACGTGTTGATTCCAACGCCTTATTGACATCACTTCAGTCACTGACAGTCACTCACACCCCAGGCAATTGAGCTTCACGGATATACAAAAAAAATCCCCACCCAAAATATGTCCCCATACTGTCAAACCTCTGTCACATGGATGAAAACCAGTGACGAGATCCCAAAAGGTCATCATGTGGTTTTTCCATATTACAACAAAGCGCTCAAAAGTGGTCACGGCAACCCGGGCTATCAAACCTGACTGAATAATTCACATCATAAAGTTACTTTCCGTCTGTCGTTAAAAACGTTGGAGTCAAGATTTGTTGACCAGTGTTATCGGCTACGAGCGTACAACAAGCTCTGTTGTTGCTGCTGTTTTTTTTTGTGTATCTGAAGATGAATGGTCAACCATACGAAAAGGAATTATGAATGGGAGTCGGTGTCTACGACAGCAGCTACACCCACGGAGTTCCGCTCGTCTGATGTGTGACGCACAAGCGGCCTTTGTGTGTGTGTTTAGATGCGTGCGTGTGTGTGTGCGTGTGTGTGTGTGTGTGTGTGTGTGTCTGTGTGTCATTTCTAGAACTGACAAGATCAAAACTACTAAAAAGCGGGTCAGCTGACAATGGATGCCAGGAAACTCATGCTCAATTCAGCTGACTTACATGTAAAAAAAAAAAAATCAGACACAGCTTATTGGTGCCATCATGACCCCCCCTCCCACCCACACCCGGTGGCCATTTTGAGCCGAAGCATCGCCCCGGTTACCGTTCAGCCCTGGCAAGGCATGCGGCTAGTTAAATTTATAACGAGGAGGGGGGCTCGGCCTACAAGCTCATCCTTTTGTCCTGACTGTCATCGCAGGCCAAAAAACCAATACTGTCAGACACACTTAGTCACCCCAACACACACACACACACACACACACACACACACACACACACACACACACACACACACACACAGATTGATGATGTCCAACTTTGTTCTCCTGCACCCTGCTAGGTCCAGGTGCAGGGTGGGTAGAGGATGGGTGGTGGCATCACAGTTCCAGCGGGAGGGGAAAGACTCCGGCTGGGACTGTGAATCATCCCGACTCCCGGCGACCTCGTTCACACGTAAACATGCTCTGAGGATGGGGAACACGCATGGTACCATGAGGCCTCATTAAACCGTTGATGCTACGCTGACCCCGCATTGAACTCGGATGCCCCTCCCCCCCCTGGTGCCAGCGTATGTCCGCATGTTCGTCAAGAGTTGTCAGCGTGTGTGTACGGGCGAGTAAATTTGACTCCTCCGGCCCCCGTCACCAAACAGTTTGTGTGGTTATGGGCGGGTTGCCGTGGCGACGTGGTCGTCAAGAGGTGAGCGGAATGTGTGGCAGAAATCCAACCGTATATAACGTGGATGTGGTCTCCGCGTCCTAAGATGCATGCGTCACATCCAAGCGTCAGTTGAAATTTGTTTTGAGCTGCTACAAATTGCCATTTTCTCGCCATTTTTTCTTTTTCTTGCCATTTTCTTCTTTTTTTTTGAGGTCACACATTCCGGATTCTTCTGTGGAATGTTTTTGTTTTTAGACACGTCATGGAGGCATTTTCTCCCTTTGTTATTGCCGACTATTATCCTTGATGTCATTGCCTTTTTATTGAGCATCTTCATCTTTATTAAGCTCATCGAATTGCTTGTTCTGTAGCCACAAGGGGACACAAGCCAGTGTCTTATTGTGCCGGTCCCAAGCCCGGATAAATACAGAGGGTTGTGTGAGGAAGGGTATCCGATGTAAAAGCTTGGCCAAAAAAAAACATCAAACGAATCAAACCTCTGAAGGTGGAGGACTCATTCGCTGTGGCGACCCCTGACGGGGAAAGCCGAAAGGAAAAGAAGAAGATGGACGAGTTGTAATTTGATTGGCTTGATTATCGGCGAACCGTAACTGTTTTCAACAAACAATGTGATAAACAAATGTTACGCTACGGCGCTAAATCAACAGATTTACCGTATTTTTCAGTGTATAAGGCGCAATGGAGTACCCACAGAAAAACTTAACTTGTGACTGTTAAGTGTCCTTGAGAGTTTTGAAAGGCGTTTATAAATTAAATGTTTTATTATTATTATTAGTAGTAGTAGTAGTAGTAGTAGTAGTAGTAGTAGTATTATAATTATAAGGCACACCTTCACTGAATGGTGTATTTTCAAACTTTTTCCAAATATAAGGCGCACCTTCACTGAATTTCTCAATATAATACATGAATACAGTAGAGGCTGGGGGAGTTACGCACTACTTCTTCTACATGATGGTGTCGGTAGCTGCTGACAGGAGTTGCGAGACCTGTTGTGACTCAATATTACTGTACACATATAAGGCGCACCAGTGTATAAGGCGCAGCGTCATCTTTTGAAGAAAATCAAGGCTTTTTGGTGCGCCTTATACACTGGAAAATACGAGAATTGTTCTGAAAACATAGACAATGGTATATTTGCAGTTTTGGGAATCGTTTTTCCATTAATTCACATTCCAAAATACAATTTCCAAATTTCCAAAATTGCAATTTTTTTATTAGCTCATATTTTCCATGAGATTTAGAAATCAATGCTGACCTTTTGACTGATTGACTTTCTCTACCTGCATTTGCAGAGATCAGCTTTTCAGTATGGGTGGCAATCTGCCTCAACGAGCCAGGGTGTACAACAGGGCTGTCCAAACTTTTTGCAAAGGGGGCGAGATTTGGTGTGGGTGGACGATCTATTCATATCACAGCAATTAATTGAAACAATATCAAAATTGAATTGAGATTAACAGTCAACATTCCACTTTTTGTTGATTGTCGCCATTTTAGAAAATTTGGAGGGTGGGGTCATTCAGTCAATTACTGTATTCATCCTAAGTGGCGGTTCCTATTTGAGCCTCTAGATAGCAGCACTTAGCACACAGATATAACAGTGCTACTGCCCAATGTATTACCGTATTTTCCGGTGTATAAGGCGCACCCAAAAGCCTTCATTTTCTTGAAAAGATGACCCGGCGTCTTATATGCAGGTGTGCCTTTTATGTGAAGTAATATTGAGCCACAACAGGTCTCGCAACTACTGTCAGCAGCCATTTTCCCCAGTAGAAGTAGTGCGTCACCCCAGCATCTACTGTGGCGCCTTATGTGGTGTGCCTTATATTTGGAAAACTTTATATTTGGGAAACTGTTTTCATTCATTGAAGGTGTGCCTTATAGTCCGGTGTGCCTTATATATGGAAAAAGTTTGAAAATATAGCATTCAATGGGGGTCCGCCTTATACTCCAGTGCGCCTTGTGCACCGCAAAATATGGTAATTCTACATGTGGGCCAGACGGTATTGATTTTATGACAGAGACTGCGGGTCGGATGAAAATTGACCACGGGCCACATTTGGCCCCCGGGCCGGAGTTTGGACACAGCTGTTGTACAGTATGATGGGGGAATTGTTGATCCAGTGGTGCATCTAACGGAAGATCAACTCATTCACTGCCAGATGTGCAAAAATGTATCCAATCCAGTGCCAGGGTTTTGGTCATTGTCACTAGAATTCCAGGACCCACAGAATATTGACTTTTAGGACTACATAAACATTCAATAAAGCATTAGAAACCTTACATTCTCTTCTTTCAACAGTCCGATTACAAATCAACTGCGGTAAACTGGACGTTGTGGGAAAACCGCTGACAGGCAAGCGATGGAGATGCGTTCCCAATTGATCATTCAAGTATTATCGTCAAGAACATTTCAAAGTCCAGAGACGTCATTATTTGCGAAGGGTACAATGAGACGATTATCTTGTTATTGACCTGAAAGAGGAAATTTAATTTCCACTTCATTTACAATACTGTACGTGTAAAAATGCAACACCAGATGACGCTTCAATGAGATTTCACCCTTCTCAGATTCTTTTATCTTAAAACCCTTTTCCCAGGCACGTCGTGCATCTTTTCCGTCAGTCTCTCCCTTTGATCAGGGTTTTATTTATGAAGGCTGCTAATGAGAAGGGAGCATGCTGTTTAGTCAGGCACTCATAAAAAGCTCTTTATAGCCTCTGCTTTTTTGCACAAGCTCTCAATCTCCCTCTACCTCTTGATTCTGTGTCATGGGTAACTGTAGGAAGCCTTTTCATTTCCTCATTAAGACATATTTCCATTGCACGCGGCGGTCAAAGCACTTTCAACTCGTAGCCGTTTGGACTCCTTATCCTCGTCACTCGTTGCTGCAACCCCAGAAATGAAGGAATGTTTCGAAATGAGATTATTTGGAAAACTCAATCGGCTGCATCGGAGTTGTTTGATGTTTGGCTTGATTGTGTGTGAACGCATATGCTGCCTATTTTGTATTGCTTTTGGCTTTATTAGCCCAAGTATTTTTATTTTCAAAATGCCATCAAGTGGGGTATAAGCGTAATGAATATTGTGGACAAAAGACAGTCTGGAGGGATAGTGGTACGCATGCTTGGTTCAATGTTTTGAGGTTCTTGGTTTGAATCTCGGCTCTCTTACTGTGCAATTTGTGTGTTCTTCCTACGCAAGCGTGTGTCTTGTCTGTCTTCTACCAACATTGCAATACCATACATGGTAATATTAAGTTTATTGAAGATGAAATCCCTGTTGATAAA
Organism: Hippocampus bargibanti; assembly: GCF_051943395.1. Taxonomy (NCBI): domain Eukaryota; kingdom Metazoa; phylum Chordata; class Actinopteri; order Syngnathiformes; family Syngnathidae; genus Hippocampus; species Hippocampus bargibanti. Next base: position 22,541,875 of record NC_142739.1, on the reverse strand, counting down.
TCCAATTTAACTCATTCGCTGCCAGTCAATGTGCAAAAATAAGTCCACTCCAATGCCAGGGTTTTTGGCATTGACACTCAAATTACAGGATCCACAGAATATTGAGTTTTAGGACTACATAAACATTCAATGTAACATGAGAAACATACACTCTCTTCTTTCATCTGAAAGAAACAGTTAATTCCTAAGTTATGTGGGTCTGGGGTTATCTGAGCTTGAAATGGGGGCGGCTGCACAAAATACACTAAAATACATACACATCATTTATATAGCAATTTAACAACAGCTGAAGCTGTAACAAAGTGCTGACATGGACAAAAGGCAAATGCTTCCCCCTCATGGAAGGGAAAAAACATTGTCATAGGTCTGACCAGAGCTTTATCGGCACCCCCGCAAAAAAAAAAAAAAAAACCCAACAAATTTGGGAATGGCGCTGCACGTCACACTTTCCAATTCGGGAAGAAATTCGGGAATGGCAGTGAATGAGTTAAAATCTAGATTAAAAACGTTATTTTAGAACGGTTAGAAAGAATATACTTCAAGTTTCTCGCCTAATGGATTTATATCTACAGAAATGTGACATTTTCCTTCCTATAACCGCTTTTGAGAGCATTTCTAGTTCTGACATCTGATTTCAATCTTAATGCATTATTAAAAAATGTTTAAAACAGTCAAATGCAGTGGCGGTCATATGCTCAAAGGACAAAGTGATTCGGTACCACTGGTGTCAAAGTCAAGGCACGGGGGCCAAATCTGGCCCCACCACATCATTTTATTCGGTCCGAGTAAACAAATAAAACTTGGGAAATTCCATGATGCTAGCTCAAGTCCAAACCAAAATTTCAAATTGTCATATGTAAACTACAATAACAGTCATTATTTTTACTTCAAATTTGAACTACAATGTGGGCGTGGCATAAAGTGAGTTGGACACCCTTTTTCTGTAAGATTCTGCAAGTCCCGCTGGGAAAACGACATCCTAAAATAAATATGTGTATATGATTTGTTTTTAAGTGAAGAAAAAAAACAAAATAATTTGTATTTTTCCTACTTTTTTTCCCCAGGTCGATCCTGTCAGAGGACAAATTAGTGTTCTGCAATGGCTTGGTGCTGCACAGGTTCCAGTGCCTTCGTGGTTTCGGAGAGTGGCTGGACTCCATCCGAGACTTTTCCACCCATCTGCAGAGTCTAAACTTGGACGCCTCTGCCTTTGCCTGCCTGGCCGCGCTCGTGCTGCTCACAGGTACAAATACACAAAGGGCATAAAATGAACGTGCCGTAACATTTGCGAAATACACATACAGTACCGTATATGAGTTTATAAATACACATACATGTACTGAATATGAGCAGTGTTCACTATGGAAGACATCATTTTAGCCACACACTCCTATCTTTTGTGTGTTTATGTTTGCCTGATTGAATGTGACAGCGATCAGGTGTACGAATCACCCCGGACACACACAAACACACACACACACACACACACTAACATGAACCTGATATCCGTGAGCACCTGCTGCACCTGCCTGACACCTGCCGCTCTAATCAATGTGCATGTGTCAGACATGCAAGCGGAGAGAAAGCATGCGCAAGGATGGAGAAAAGAGAAGCAGGAAGTGTGTTGTCAACGGGCTTAAGCCCTTTTCACCTTCGCCAATCAATTTTCAATCAAGTTACCGGGTTGATTATTAAAAATATAGTTTGGAAAGTGCAAAACGGATCACAGCCTGATCGTATTGCCATTTCACAACGCATCTGAATATGTTAAATGGGAATCTCCGTGTCAAATCTGGATCAAAGTCCTTAATTTACCTTATATATGGAAAAAATTGGAAATTACACTATTCATTGGGGGTGCGCTTTATACTCCGATGCGCCTTATAGACAGGAAAATACAGTATTTTAAGGAAACACAACCCCGCTGAACATAAAAACAAAAAAATATATTTTTGCACTTGACTGGAAGTGCTTCATTTTTAACAGTCAAATTTACATTAAAATTTTTAAAAAGAGCATAAATCAAAATAAAGAACACATTTTTGATTCGCTTAAAAAAAAAGTTGAGTAATTTGTGGATTTCACAGAAATCCAGAAATTTCAAAGAAAAAAATCCATCTTTTTTATGTGACTTTTTATGGAACTTGAAGGGGCACCTTATACTCTGGTGCGCCTTATATGTTGAAAACGTTTGAAAATACCCCATTCATTGGGGGTGCGCCTTATACTCCTGTGTACTTTATACACCGGAAAATACGGTATTTTAAAGAAACGCATAACCCCGCTTAACACTTGTCTGGAAGGGCATCATTTTTAACAGTCACATTTACATTAACAATAAAAAAACCAGAAGAAATAAAATAAAGAACACATTATTGACTTGCTTAAAAAAGTTAGTATTTTTTTATTAGATTAGAATAGATTAGATTAGAGATAGAGTGTAACCCCAGTTTCTACTGTAGCGCCTTATAATGTGATGTTGGAAAACTTTAATATACTATATTTATATAGTATATTTAGGAAAAAAAAAGTATTGAAGATCTCGTTATAATCGATGTTATATGGAAAATCTACCGGAAAAAAGTATCGATATACAAAAAAAGGCCGTCTTTTATATGTGACTTTTTATCGATAGGTATCCGATCCTGGCGCGCATGAATCAGAAATCTTTATTGCCAAGTATGTGAACACACAAGGAATTTGTTTCATAGAAAATATATATCGTAATAAGCGGTACTATCGATATATACCGATATCGATATAACGAGACTTTATATATATATATTTAGAAAAAAAAATCATTCATTGACTTATGCGGTGTGCCTTATACACCGAAAATACGGTAGTTTATTTTTTATGTTTTATTTAGCCTTTCAAAAAATTTTATTTAAATCTGGATTCTACTCAAAAAAAAGTGCGTTTCCAAAGTGCACCTTATATCCGGTGTCGCCTTATACACAGAAAACATGTTTTTTTTAAAAACAAAATTTTAGCCTTTCATTTTTATTTTTCATTTTTAAAATCAGTTTTCTTTATTTCAACACACCGGGTTTGTTAGTTTTTATGAGTTTGTAATTTTTTTATTGGGAGTGCACCTTATACTCCAGTGCACCTCATACACCGGAAAATATGGTACTATTTTTGGCTTCCATATTTATTTTTGTAATTTTTTAAATCAAATCTCTCTATTTCAACACCAGGTTTGTTAGTATTAATGAATTTTTATTTTTTTCATTGGGAGTGCGCCTTATACACCTGTGTGCCTTATACACCAGAAAATACGGTAGTTTTGTTTTTTTATTATTTTAGTATTTCATTTTTATTTTTTCATTTTAGCCTTTCATTTTTATTTTTGAATGTTTTTAATCAGTTTTATTTCAACACCAGGTTTGCTAGTTTTTCATTGCCTTATACTCCAGTGCACCTTATACACCGAAGAAATACAGTAGGATACGTTGTTGGACGAGTGGGGGTGCACAGAACATATTACTGTCCCATTTGATAAAAATAAAATTACATTAATAAAAGAAACAAATAAAATTTGACGTTATTGATGCAAATACGACACAAATGTTTAATTCTTTAAATAAACCCAACACGTAAAATCCTCTCCTACGAGGCCGACTTTATTTACCTCCAGCCCCACTACCTTCACTTCCTCTGTCTAAAGTCCCTTCTCCCCAAACACTAGCTCTTCTCTCCGGGGGAGCACTTAACTCTGCGCCCCATCGACCAGCCCACCACGGAGCACAGCTCTTCGGCGGCGTCTCGCCGCCAACCCCGGCAAAGCATGCAAGCGCGCTGCCAAAGCAACCGGGCCATCGACCAATTCAGAGTGGCCTGTATAAAAAGGCAGCCATCGATCAAACACACACACACACACACACACACACACACACACACACACACACACACACACACACACACACACACACACACACACACACACACCGCCGTACCGCTACACACATACACAAGCGCTTCCACCACAGGAGATGTATCACATAGAGACAAGAGAGTGAGTGCGTAGGTTTGAAAGACACGTTGAAAGGCGGGCTGGAGTGACTCGGCAAACAAAAGAGCCACATAAACAAACAATAAATAAGCTTCACATAATGGATATCTTTAAGTGGGTTTAGGCACGGCCTCCCTGCAGCGCCCGTGTTTGTGTGCATGTGTGTGTATGTGTGTTGGGGGGGGGGGGGCGGTGGACACCCTGTGCTCTGCAGAATGAGTTAGTGTCACATTAAGCTCGGTTTGGGTGCCACTGGAGTTGCTATGGGCACTAGTTTGTGTGTGTGTGTGTGTGTGTGTGTGTGTGTGTGTGTGTGTGTGTGTGTGTGTGTGTGTGTGTGTGTGTGCGTGCGTGCGTGCGTGCGTGTGTCTGTTTGAGCGCACACGCGTGTTTCTAATCTAATTTAGCTGCTCACGGGGCCGAATAATCAGCTAATTGCTGAGCACTTTTGTCTTTGTCATAGTCTTGAATTGCAGAGAGCATTTGTGTGCCAGCAAGTGTTTCTATATATCTGTCTTTTTGGCGTGCGTGTGCGCGTGTGTGTGTGTGTGTGTGTGTGTGTGTGTGTCTGTGTGTGTGTGTGTAATGTGTGTTGGGTCGGCGGCTTATTTGGTTAGCCTGTGTATTGATCTGTAGTGAGTGAGATAGGTTAAAGCCTGTTAAGAACGTGAGCCATGGAGGCTAATGAGGTGCAATTCAATATAAAAGAAGATGTAACAATTGCTCTTTTCAGCTGAATGAGCTGATTGGGCTTGCAAAAGGGATGGGGGCATGTCCAGTGCATTTACAGAAAGCTTATATTAGGGCAGATTTTTGAAGATTTACCGTATTTTCCGTTGTACAAGGTGCACTGGAGTATAAGGCGCATCTGCAACGAATGGTGTATTTTTAAACTTGGTCCATATATAAGGCGCAGCAGACTATAAAGCACATCTTCAAGGAATAAAAAAAAAGTTTTACAAATAAAATATAGACATGTTTTCCAAATATACGGCTCACAACATTATAAGGCGCTACAGAAGAGGCTGGGGTTATACACCACTTCTCTGGGGGGGAAATGCAGTCGCTGCCTGCTGACAGTAGTGTTGTGGCTCAATATTACTTCACAAATAAGGCACACTGGCGTATAAGGAAGAAAATCCAGGCTTTTGGGTGCGCCTTATACATTTGATAATACGGTAATTTGGAGTTTTTTCTTAGAATTAATGAGAATTGAATTTAAACAAATATAATAATGAATGTTGAGTTGAAATTCTACGTTTGCACATTTCCAAGTCAATCACACACAATGAAATAAAATGAGTCACCGAGTGTGGGGGGAAAAGTTTTAAAAAGTTGGAAATATTCAGTTGAGCAAATTTAGTTTTAGACTGAATGAAACATTTTTGTAAAAATATGTATTATTATTATTATTATTATTATTATTATTATTATTATTATTATTATTGCCATTCTGTGCCCATTACCATTTTGTGTTTGGGAGACTTTTACTGAGCAAGTTGCTTGTTCTGTAGCCACAGAGGGACATATGTCTTCTTGTGCCGGTCCCAAGCCCTGATAAATACAGAGGGTTGTGTCAGGAAGGGCATCCGACGTAAAAGCTTGGCCAAAACAAACATGCGGATCAAACCTCTGAAGATGGAGGACACTGATTTGCTGTGGCGACCCCTTTGAAGGGAAAAGCCGAAAGGAAAAGAAGAAGATTATTATTGCCATTATAAACTCATTCACTGCCTTACGATGTGCAAAATTGTGTCCACTCCAGTGCCAGGGTTTTTGACATTTTCACTCAAATTGCCGAACCCACAGAATATTGAGTTTTTGGACTACATAAACATTCAATGCAGTGTAAGAAATCCTAGACTCTCTTCTTTCATCAGAAAAAAAATGTTAATTCCTAAGTTATATGGGTCTGGAGTTATCTCAGCTTGAAATGAGGGTAGCTGTACAAAATACAATACATACATATTGGTTTTTGTAGCGCTTTAACAACACCTGAAGTTGTAACAAAGCGCTAACATGGACAAAAGGAAAATGCTGCCCCCTTGTGGAAGTGAAAAACATTGCCAGAGGTCTGACCGAAGCTTGAAACACACCCCCGCAAGAAAAAACAAATTCGAGAATGGCGCTCCACGTCATGCTTATCAATTCCTGAATAAATTCTGGAATGGCAGTGAATGAGTTCAAATGGATGTGAGAAATTTTATTCCATTCCTCACCTAAAATGTCCTTTCTAGAGCAAGTCCCGGGCCTGAAGGACTCCAAGCGAGTGGAGGAGCTGCAGAACAAAGTCATTTTCTGTCTCAGAGACCACCTGGGCTGCGGCCCCTCTTCGTTGTCATCCAAGGCGGCGCCCGCCCTGAGTCGTATTCTGGGTTTAAGGGCAGAACTCCGCTCCCAGAGGACTCAGGGTCTTCAGCGGATCTTCTACCTGAAGCTGGAGGACCTTGTGCCACCTCCGCCTGTGATTGACAGGTTTCTGGACACTCTGCCTTACTGATGCCGAAAGATGGCGATGGAGAGAAAAACAAAACAAAATGTCACATGCAGTTTGAGTACAATAACAGTCACTTTGCTGCAATGTCAAGGGGGTAACCACGAGAGAACTCCCCCTCTAAAGGACCATCAATAAACACTTTTGACCAGTGTAAAAAATAATAATAATAAATTAAATGCTTTGCCACTTCTGATGTTCACACGGAGGCTGAGATGGATGACGCAGGAAGAAAGATTATTTTGCTCTCTGGAAAAAGGGCAGCCTCGTTTCTGTGTATACTTGCCCGTTTAACCAGTATGCTGAATTCACTGGCGCAAGTGCAGGTGACGCACTTTGTCCAAAAACAAAAAAAAAAATAAAGTCAGAGCTTAGTGACAATATGAACTATAAAATATTTCAATAAGACGGGAGTTCTCAATTGATTCCAAGTGCAATTTCTGCCTGCTTTCTCATCACGTGAAGGAGCTGAAAGGTTTAATGTCAAAGCCTACATTATTTGAATGCAAACACATGTCCTTTATCGTCAATGGAATTAAGTAAAAAAAAAAAAAAAAAATCGGGCTTCAGAGGAAACCAAACTGTGCACTAATGATTGATGACTGCTCAACGTTCATTTTTTTCCTGCGCTTATTGGACTCCTACCGAACTGCGAGGAGACAGAAATGAGCTCTTCTCAAGCACTTAACGGCCCGCGAAAGGGCAAGAAGGACCGACACACACCCGCCCTTGCTCCTCCTCCCACTGAGAGGCGAGGAGAGGAATGGAAGGTGCTCGACAGATAGATCCACGGAAGAAACATTCCACCGTCTTTTTATAGTTCTCATGTGGCGGTGTTGAGTGTGTGCGTCTTAACGTCCGTATGTGTGCGTGTGTGAGTGAGTCTGTGAAAGAGAGAGAGAAAGAAGCCAGCATCTTAATTAAGCATGTTGTTTTTTTAAGCTGTCAAAAACCAGCTTGCCTCTTGTGTTTGTGTGTCTGACCCCATTGACCCCCCAAAAGACCCCCATAACTGACACACTCACAGCGGCAGTGATCTGATAAGGAAATAAAAAGAAGCAAATTCTATAGATATATAAATATACAAAAAACTAATATTTTGAAGTGTTTTTAGCTTTTTTCAAATATTGTGGTACGACGTGCATTGTTTTCAAAGAAGAGAAACAAACAAAACTTGTTCTTTTTTTTTTCAATGTCCTTTTGGTTTGAGTTTACTGTTTTTCTTTCTCTTTGGTTCACTGGATTTTCTGTTCAGCACTTTGAAATCATAAACTAGTTCTGATTATTCTGCCTCATGTGTTCTTTTTTTTATTTTACACCCATTTGTTTTTCTATGCCGCACAATATGTTCATTGGTTGAAAGGCAAGGTGACAGGTGGACTGAACTAGCTTCTATAGCTAATTGCAGGTCAACCATTTCCATTTACATTCATACCGATGGACAATTTTACAGCAAACCAAATTTTAAAGGACAACCGACGTCACTTTTTTTGTTTCTTAACTGACATAAAAAAAAAACGTTTCATAGCATCTAAAATACCCATAACACGCAGTATGATATTTTTATTCAAATGCAAAATTCCAATAAAAATGACTTAAAGTGTCCAAAATCTGCAAAAAATTTGAGCTGCGAACTTTCAGAAAGTCCCGCCCCCAGTTCGTGACGTCACGCCAAGATGTCTTGCATTGCTGGAGAATCAAAACAATGGCTTCAGATTCGGAGAATATGCTTTCTTGTTACACATCTTGTTATGTTATGAATATCATATAGTTATGAATATGATTCAAATAGTTCTGAAGAGGAAAGCATACATGTTTGCAATTGATTAAAGAAGTCCTTCCGTGTCATTTTGAGGCATCTGGACTGCAATGTAGCGTCCCAGAAAAGAGGCAGAAAATGGCGACCAAAGCTCTCTGTGAGGAATTAATCAGCCCGTTTCCATAGGCTGATAAATTCCTTATATGGAGCTTGGTCGCCCTCTTCTGGCTGTTTTTGGTGCAACATGACATTTTCAGACCAAACAAGCACAGCAAAATGCATTGACGTGATGGAAGGACTGCTACAATGTGTCCTTTTTTTCGGTCAGAGGCGTTCCTTCAGTGACGTCACGTACGGACTCGTCACCAACTCAAAAACAAGACTTCCGAAATATTCAGCGCGAGTCTTAAAACGTAAAATACGTATAGCTATATGCGGTCTTTGTAAAATACGCTCAGTAGAAGTCATTTGAAGCCATTTTACAAATTCTGGACACAACTTGTCCGGAGACGTCGGTTGTCCTTTAAAGCAAACAATTTCATCGCGGACCACGTTGGAGTTATGTATTCCCTCTTAGGGCCATTACAAAAGTAAAACGGGAAATATTTATGGCTGGATCACTACAGATGTCAGAGTTAAGGCCCGGGGGCCAGATCTGGCCCCCCTATATCATTTTATTCGGCCCGCAAAAGCAAATTAAGCTTGTCAAGTTCCATGATGCTTGCACAAGTCTGAACCAAAATTTCAAATTATTCTTTTCTTCAGATTTGTTAACTAGTTATTCATTAAATCATTCACTGCCAGACGTAAAAAAAGGAGTTAATCCCTAAATTATATCGAATCCATCCTGTGTTCTTCCATCACCGTTTGGTTCGGGGCCGCCACAAAAATGGACAAAATCCGACTTCAACGGACAGTTAGGACGGCGGAAAAAATCATTGGCACCGCCCTACCCACTCTCGAGGACTTGCATACTGCAAGAATCCAAACTAGGGCGCGGAAAATCCTACAGGACCCTCCGCACCCTGCCCACCACCTTTTCCAGCTACTCCCCTCAGGCAGGCGCTACCGATCCATGCGCACCAAATCCAGCAGACATTTAAACAGCTTCTTCCCCCAAGCCATTAACTCTTTGAACTCTTTCAACAGTAGCCAAAATGGAACTGTATAGTGCCACTTAGCAGTTTTTTTGACGACGATACTAGTGCAGCGTGTTCTACCGGAAACAAATTCCTTGTGTGTCCTACATACTTGGCAATAAAGATGATTCTGATTCTGATTCTGATATGGGTCTGGAATTATGTGTCGAACCTGCCACTATTCCCTTGTGATGCATCTTAAAATGTGATATTTCTTTGTTGTTTGTTCAATTATTGTTCAAGTGAGTGTCAACAGAGTCACAAAATAATTGATAAATTTCAATATTATTTATCACATTTTCAAAAATTTGGTTCACAATTGAAATGTAAATTTATCCACTGCAAGACTAATAAAGGATAATCCAATCCAATTTGACATTTCGGTTCAGTCACATAAAATGACACGGTGGGCCGGATCGGGCCTGCGAGCCTTAACTTTGACACCAGTGATTAAGAGCAAAAAAAAAATTGTCTATTGTTCAGAAAAATATGGGATCATGTAAAAAAAAAACATGTCAACATACCACCCATACTGTGTTGTACCACGTGTGGCTTTCATAACAGCTCACAAACTCAGAGGCTTAACAAATGATAAACTGTCCTCTTCATCAATCCGGATCCAAATTTTAACATTTTCAGATCAACAAGTAGTTGGAGCTTTGTCCTGAAACCATTTTCTTCAAATTCCGCCAAAGATTTTCAATTGGATTGAGATCCTGGTTATCCGCGGAAGACACCTGTTCAATTCAGGCGAGTGTCCAAAATCCATAAACATTTGCTTTTATGGAAGATGCAATGACAGCTATCTTGCCAGTGGTTTTACCTGACATACATCCGCATATCATCGATAACTGTGGAAAATGTGCATGTTTAATTCAATCGGTCATCTTCAGATGACACATGCACCAACTACTCTTCTTTTGGCATTGCAATTATGCTCTCGCTTGAAGAGGATTAAGAGAAATGGAACAAGAAAAATGGGCAGGAGAAAGAGGGCGTGAAGGAGGGTCTTAGAGGGGGCGTGTCATTGAGCATGAGGTCCGGATCAGCCTCCAGCTTCGTTAAACAGCATTGATCGCCATGGTGACATTTCCCAGTACATGTCGTCTACACTGTCACTGCCATTACTCTCAGGCCCTCCCGTGCAACGGTGCAACACAGCCAGGTGATTGATTGCAACTGTGATTGGGAAACTGCCAACAATCAGGCCATTTGATGGACACAAAGACATCATGGCTAATTGCCATTTAGTTCATGGCGAGCAGGAAGGTGAGCTGATGGTTATTATGCCTCGCCTGGGTTCAAATCTGGGCTGCGAAATTGTGGGTTCTGTTTTGGAGGTAAGGGTCGATACGTTATGAAAAGAGACTCGCCTCCCGAGCATAAATATTCATAAGTTTGAGAAAACAAAATGAATCATTCCGTTTTAATATTATACAGCGGTGGTTTTTAACCTGGGTTCGGTGAGTCGATCTCAGGAGTTCGACGGAGTCTCTGCCGTAGTGGGTGCGACACACTAATTAGTCATGACACACCAGCTTGGCAATCACTGGCTAAAGATGATCACATGATATTTCTTGTCCAATCAGTGATTTGGGAGTTTGGCAGTTCACTTCGTCGTCAACTTGTACCTTCCGCGATAGTATGTCGTATAATTAAAAAGAAAAGAGAATATTTATTTCTGAACATTTTATTTAACCTTTTATGTTTTTAATAAACGTTTTTATATCGTGAATGTAATTATTTATGTATTTGTTCATTTATGTCTGTCTCTCTGTCTCTGTCTGTATGTATGTATGTATGTATGTATGTATGTATGTATGTATGTATGTATGTATGTATGTATGTATGTATGTATGTATGTATGTATGTATGTATGTATTTATTTATAAAAATTATACATTTCATTTATAAGCATCTTTCAAAACTCAAGGACACTTTACCATCACAATATAGTTTTTTCTGCGGGTGAGCAGCAGCAGCCATTTTGTTTAAATTTATTTATTTATTTATTTATTTATTTATTTATTTATTTATTTATTATGAGGGGTTCACTGAATGTGGATATAAACTGGCTGAGTTCGGTACCTCCAAAAAGGCTAAGAACCACTGTTGTGGCACACACACTAACACTAACATGCACAAACACACACACACACACACACACACACACACACACACACACACACACACACACACACACACACACACACACACACACACACACACACGTATACAGTATATAAACACGAACATGCACAAATGTACACACATTGATGTGTCAGTCTCCGGGACAATCGATTCCAGCTGACAGATAGCAGATACCCCCAGAGTCTTAATTAGAGTTCCCAGTGTGTGTATGTACACACTCATTGTAATTTCTCGCTGTGGCTTCATAATTTACCCTAATCCAATCAAAACTGGAAAATTGCCAAAGAGTGAATCAATGAAAAAAACTGATCTTAATAGCAGAAAGAAGTTGAATCAAAATCTGGAATTTCTTTTGGATATGGGAATAACATGTTAGGGATGTAACGATCATGGCAACATAGCGATATCCCGGTTTTGCCACAATATCGTCGCAATGTCACCAACTGTCAAAAAAAAGATTATTTTCTGTTAGATAGAACCATTTTGTTGCCAAAGATTATCAGGATCACATCCAGCTAAAGTCATGTTATGGCTTCGGTCCAAGAATATACATAAACAACCACCATTACATTTTCTTCGACCCTTAATCACGCGGACGAGGACCTATCCCATTTGACTTTGGGTGACAGGTCGTATACAACGCAGACTGGAGGGCAGTCAATGACATGACATGTCCAGACAACCATTAACTTTCCCAACTTTGGACAATTTAGAGGCATTAATCAGAATCAGAAAACCTTTATTCATCCCACAATGGGGAAATTTGCAAACAATGGGGAAATTTGCAATGACAATCACACTTGTTATTTCTAAAATGTAATTTGCTCATGGCCCCTTAGGTCACCGTGGTGAATGAGTGAATAGTAGATAAATCAATGATCTGTAAACGTAGACTTTGTAGTCCTGTTTGTGATGTAATATAGGGAAAGACATGCCCATTTCATGGTAAGATCAAAGCATTATCATTAAATGGTGAGTATAGTTTTGCTTTTTTAATTGTTGCTGTGCTGATGACCATTTTGTGTTTGGGAGCCTTTTACTGAGCGAGTTGCTTGTTCTGTAGCCACAAAGGGACATAAGTCTTCTTGTGCCAGTCCCAAGCCCGGATAAATACAGAGGGTTGTGTCAGGAAGGGCATCCCACGTAAAAGCTTGGCCAAAACAAACATGCGTATCATACCTCCGAAGATGGAGGTTACTGATTCGCTGTGGCGACCCCTTGAAGGGAAAAACCGAAAAAAAAGAAGAAGACATCCAAATTTAAATCACATTTTGAAAATCCTGTCTAGAGTATACGTGTAGTTCAGCCCTGAAACTGAGTGGGTGACCAGTTCATTGTGTACCTCCTGATCAATCAGTTCCAAAACATGTATTGTTTTTATTTTGTATTTATTTTTTCATAACATTGTGGAAATCAACAGTAGCTGCTCTAACACAACTAGTAGAGATCAATTCAAAAGAATTTTATATTAGAAAGGAGAAAAAACAGAATGGAACCATTTAAAGGACAACCGACATCATCTCCGGACAAGTTGTGTCCATAATTTGTAAAATGGCTTCAAATGACTTCTACGGAGCGTATTTTAATAAGATTCCACCGCATATATTTTTATATATATGCGGTATATATGTTTATATATATACCACATATATTTACGTATATATATATATATATATATATACCACATATATTTACGTATATATATATATATATATATATATATATATATATATATATATATATATATATATATATATATATATATATATATATATATATATATATATTACGTTATTATATTTATTTTTATAATATATATTTTACGTCTTAAGACTCGCGCTGAATATTCAGGAAGTGTTGTTTTTGAGTTGGTGACGAGTCCGTACGTGACATCACGAAAGGAACGCCCCTGACCGAAAAAAAGACGCATTGTAGCGGTCCTTCCATCACGTCAATGTATTTTGTTGTACTTACAAAAAAGGGAAATAAATAACAATTTGCCAATTTGCCTCTCCCGGCAAATTGGCGTTTTCATATTTATTATGTTTGTTAAAGTAATTATAAGTGCCTTGCATGCTGGGTCCTAGAGGACAGTAATTTCATCTGTGCTGTATGTTATGCATATTAGCATATTTGACAATAAAGCTTACTTTGACTTTGAAATAAAACAATATAAACGCAGTAGGAGCAGTGAAAAAAAGTTATTTTGTATGTACGATTTATTATTTTCTGCCTACTTTTGGGCTCAATGCTTGACGTCTCGGACATTGAATGTTGTGATGTCAGTGATGTCATTCCTTCATTTTACTGCTGTCTTGTTCTGACACTGTGATACTCACTGGTGTGTGATCTTCGTTAAAACGGCCAACGGTAAGAATGTCGAAAGCTTGATTGGAGGGACAATTTTGTCACAAGTCTGTGACCTCCTGTGACTCATGCTTCATGTGTCATCATTCACTGCTGCTTAGTATGTTGCTTTCTGTTTCTTTATTGTTGTTCCTTTATGAGTCTCGCAGTGGAGAAATTTACATTTCACAGCAGCAAAGTTATGAAAGGAATGACAGTAGAAAAACAATATAATAATGTACATTTACGTTTTGTAGCATCATAAATTTTGTTAGCTTCTTTTGAATCTTTGTTCTGGGGCTGAGGTTCTGTGCATCTACTTTGGTAAATGATATGCAAATGCACGACCTTATAACACCCGGGAAAGTCCGGAAGCACGAAGCATGCCTCTGAATGGCTGATGTGCTGAGTATGCAAATTGACCGAAATTCCAAAATTACCAAACCAAATGAAGATTTTGGAATAATTTATTCCGAAGATTTCGAAATCGGAACGATTTATTCCGATTTTGAGATCTTCGTTCAAACATTTGCTTTATTGAGTAAAGCAAACATTTGATTTGAATAAAAATCTTTTTTTATGTTTTTCCTTGAAGAAATTGTTGGCCACCTGGGCGGAGACGTTTTGTAAGTTGTACGCCGGACATAAAAGTTGCACTCCCCGGGTGTCCGGGCAGATGTTATTTCAGACACTGGCAAATTATAGCTTAAGTGGGGTTTAAATGTCCCAAAAAATATTTTTGTGCTGTTTTTTCGATTTTATGCATTGAAATTTACAGCGATGATGTTTGTAAACAAAATTCCGTCTGTTTCTGAAGGTAAAAGTAAAAACAAACAAAAAATATTGCTGTATGACATATTATTATTATTATTATTATTATTATTATTATTATTATTATTATTATTATTATTATTATTATTATTATTATTATTATTGTTATTGTTATTATTTGTGGCAGTAGTAGAAAAAACAAAGGTACATAAAAAATCAGTACAAATATATAATCTGGAAAATTGATAAATATTGCGCGAAAAATTACATAACAGTTGTAAAGGGGCTAGAACCCGCTAGATAATGACAGATAATCGCTCAGCTAGGGAATGTCGCATGAGCAACTCATACAACAGGTGAGTCGTGATTGTTGAGCAACGGTGATGTTATTTTTAGTCGACAGTAAGTGGCAAAATAGTCACCCGCTAAATGGAGGGGTTGTGGGGCACAAGTGGATTTTATTGCTTAATTCTTATTCCATGAACACAATGTTGAGCAGAATGCAGTGTTTAGACTAGTCAGGGCGCCTAGACCATGTTATTGCAAAGAAAATATTTCATTTGACTTTCTCTTAAAAATTATACTGACCCGTCGAAACTGGTTTCAGAGCTGCTCAGTTTGCTAAGTGAAAAATTAAGTAAAAATTAGCCTAAATTGAAACATACTGTAGCTCAGCTGAGTTTGGGTAAGAAGCTACACACCCAAGACTGGTCACTAGTCAATTGTAAGGCACATAGATAAACAGTACACATTTGTACCCCTATCCTATTCACAGTAGAGTCTTCAGTTAACACATTTTTGGAGCAGCAGACTTAACTGTCATTTACATAGTTTGTGTTTAAGTGACTTGAAGGCTTTTGGAGCATTTTTACAGGTAACATTTTTTTTTGTATTTGTCACACTAAATTGTCAGCAATAAATTACTGTTTTCACCGAGGCACCAGGATGTGATTATTATGTCTGCTTTGAAAAGCAGGAGGTATTAAGTGATTGGCGTAACCTGCTGACTTCCTCTCCCGCTGTCAAACTTCCTGGATTAAACCGAAATGGAAGACACCTGAGTCCCTTGGCTGGCTGACGCATATGCACACACATACAAACACACTCCATGTTAAAAATAATACATTTTGATGATTTGCAATTAAAAAAAATAGTATTTTCTACCACTTCGATCTACAATGTCAGTCCCCTGGAAGTCGACGTGAGCAGGTGCACGTGTACAGACAACCTGAGTATGCATTTGTTGTTGTTTTTTTACAGCAAGGAAGGGAAGTCCCTTGTGGTATAGGACTGTGTACATTAATGTTTC
Source organism: Hippocampus bargibanti (assembly GCF_051943395.1). Taxonomy (NCBI): domain Eukaryota; kingdom Metazoa; phylum Chordata; class Actinopteri; order Syngnathiformes; family Syngnathidae; genus Hippocampus; species Hippocampus bargibanti. The sequence goes on along the minus strand of NC_142739.1, from coordinate 22,525,891 downwards.
TCTAAGCAAGGAGGAAAGAGTGTGAGGGAGGTTGGACTAAATGTCAAAGGTAAAAGGAAGTAGAAGCCCACTCACAATCGTTCATCGCAGCGAAGGGGAAATCCAACAAAATGTGTTTTCATGTCGGCGTTCTACTTTTGTCTTTTTCATTTAATGTTATTTGTGATAATCATCATGTCTCTAGCTAGCTAGCTATCTCCCTAGTAACAGACGCTCAGCCTCATGAAAAAAAAAAAAATAGCGTTGAATAGTGTTTCAAAATAAATAATGCAATGCTGTTTTGAATTTCATATCAATACGACAAAATGAGCGCAAGTTATGGGTGGTGTGTGGTCATAAAATGTCCCCACACTGTGGAAAAACCACATGACATTGTGTCGAGACCGTAATTATTTATATAATACTATATGAAACCCTTGATGGTGTGCGGTGAGATGTTTTTTAAAGTAAATTTCATGTGCCATGTCATGATTAATAGCTGAGTAACACTTGATTAGAATATAGGCCAGACATGGGCAAACTATGGCCCGCGGGCCACATACGGCCCGTTAGGCTTTTCAATCCGGCCCGCCGAACTTGCCCAAATTATAGTACAAACAGTGTCTAAAACTCATGACAAAAAGCCAGTGAACAACAGGGCAGATAACTGAAAAGTTGCCCACCCCATTTTTCACAACTTCAAGCAAAATGAGACCAATCTCATTAAAAACGTTGTCGCAAAGTATAAAGTTTTTTTTAAGTCAAGAATGCACCAACTACAAATGCTACCTTGCTTAATTTACGGCAAATGCGCATGGCTGTAAATTTTGCTACAGTAGTCGATTGTCATTGTGGTGCACAATGCAATGTTTGCATTGATTCCTACGAGCCATTAAGCCCCTTTCATAAGTCTCACGTACACTTTACAGTCACGGTTTAATGTAAATTTACGTTTTGTAGCGTCACATATGTTGTTAGCTTCTTTTGAATCTTTCTTCTAGTCTGAGGTTCTGTGCATCTATTTTGGAAAATGACATGCAATTGCACGACTTTGTAACGCTTGCGAAAGTCCGGAAGAAAGAAGCAGGCTTCTGATTGGCTGCCGAGCCGAGTATGCAAATTTCAACTGCAGGTCGTCTATGTTTGTGTGCTCGGCGACGGTACACGTGTATTGTTAGCGCGTGAAGGCGAGAGCGTCAGTGAGGAGTTTGTTGAGCGCGCGGTCAGGACAAACCATCTATGATTTGGCGGAATTTAACACAAGTAGGTATTATTGAGCTTGAATATTTCGATGTGTAATAATATGTTTTGAATGTTGAAAGTGATTCCATTGTTCAATAAATGTTGATTTCTTTAACTTTGCCCCTTCGATGGAAACTTAAAAACAGACACAATCTTGATTAATCACAGTGCATATGTTATTTTAATCTATTTCCATTTCCTCCTCCAAGTATCTGCGAAATAGTGTGCAAACGCCATATTCCTTGAGACAAATTATTAACTGATCAGGGATATTTTTCACATTTGAAAGACAATTAATAAATTGGGTTGTAATGTTCTTACTGTGCTATGAGGTTTGTACATACTACATTTAAAGGACAACCGGCACCATTTTTTGTTTTTGTTTCCCACTGACATCAGAAAAACGTTTCATAGCATCCAAAATACCCAAATCAGGCAGGCTGATATTTTTAGTTAAATGAAAAACACCAATAAAAATGACTTCAAAATGAATCCGGATATGACCAGTTTCAGAAGGTCCCACCCCTTGTTCATGACGTCACACCAAGACGTCTTGCCTTGCTCGAGAATCAAAACAATGGCTTCAGATTCGGAGAAGATGTTTTCTTGTTCTTGTTCTTCTGAAGAGGAAAGCATAAATGTTTGCAATTGATTCTAGGAGTCCTCCCGTATCAATTCGAGCCGCCAATGACAGCATTGTAGCACCCAGAAAAAGCAGAAGATTGCGCCCAAGCGCCGTTGGAAATGGGCTGATTTGTCAGCTGGGAATTTGTGTCAGCGAATATCAAATAGTTGTCTTGGTGCGACACACAACGATTCACAATGGCGTTATTTATGTGTTTTCCTTCTAATTTCGCCATCAACACGGATCAACACGAAGTTTTCAGACCAAACAAAGTACCCAAAATGCATTGTATGTCGCTTTCTCGGTCAGGGGCGGTCCAAATGTGACGTCACATGGGGATCGTCATCAACTCGAAAACAAGACTTCATGAATATTCAGCGCAAGTCTTAAAACGTAAACTATAGCTATATGCTGTGGAATCTTTGTAAAATACGCTCAGTCGAAGTCATTTGAAGTGATTTTATAAATTATGGACATAACTTGTTCGGAGTATTTCCGGCCCAAACACCTCCTCCAAATGCTCCTGGCCCGGCCCCTCTGTCAAATGTTAGAACCCAATGCGGCCCACGAGTCAAAAAGTTTGCCCACCTCTGATATAGGCGTTATTGATATGTTACTAAAAGTAAAACCGTATTTTGTTTGTGTGTTGAAAGAAAAGCACATTTTTATATGTAATTACCACGGTCATACTCGTTTATACTGTATTCAGTTTTGCAATCTTGGCGTTGTGGGATACAGTAACAGATTACTCAACTACCACGCGGAAATATTAATCGTGGTTTTCTTTCTCGTTGTTTGAAGTCGGACATTTTTGTCAACGCACTTGGGTGAGACTTGTTTACATATAACAGCTGTCCGAAACTCACATCGTGATAGAAGTTGTGTCTTTCGACACACAATGGAAGATGAAAGATAAACATTGCCCCTGAGAGGTACTGTCTTGGGTAAGTTTTGCCCTTTGTTCGTTAAGTTCCGCTGCGTTTTTATGCGAAGAGTGAAACTCAAATTTCACTAGCTAACTATGCCAGTGGATTGCCAGCAAGTAGTGGGACAACTGTCAATAATTGTCGTTATAAAATTGAAATGGCGTTTTACGCGCATATCGATATTCAGGTTGTTATTTTCGTAAACTTCCTTTACACTCCTTTATGTATCATTTAACGGCTATTACGTATATTGTCAACGCAATTTAGATGAATATCCCCGACATCAGGGGGTCAAATAGTATAATTCAGATGTAAAATTGTTTTACTTAATTGACACAACATCCTGTAACCCTGAGCTCAGAGTCAATGGTATCCTTTGATTGATGCCTATTTAATAACCCCAATTTGAATCAAAATCGCTACCACAAAGCTTATTAAAAAGTTATGACAGTGAAAAGGCACCGTCAATCCACACTTCTCATGGACGTTAGAGATATAAAGAAAGCACAGACGTGAATTACAAAGATGTAAGAGTAAATGGGTACCTTGCCCAGAAATGTTTGTAATTGCCTCCGATAATAGTTAAATGTTGTTGCTTTCATGTACACACAGTTGGGTAATTCCTGATAGTGCCCCAAGAACCAGCCTCATCAGGAAAACTGTGCCATACAAATATTGGAGGTTAAGTGAATCGCTGTGGCAATCAAACTAATATTAGCCAGTGGCATTATGCAAAGAAAAATTCAAAATGCCATAGGCAGGCTAATCATGAGCATCGTCCATATGTTTTTTACCATTCATGCAATGCATCTTTGCATACAGGATGACATCCATTGTGACAGAACTGTTAGAGCCCTCTAATGATATTGGAACGACAAGCTCAACCCCTTTTGTTGTATGCGAAAGACATTTAAGTGTCAGATCAAAAGTTGAACAGTCGACAACAAATTTGAATTACAACTTTTAATCTGTAACATTTACATCCTGTTGTGTTAAACAACTCAGGTCATGTCACTTTTTGAACATATTGTACTCATATTTGGATTGGATTTGCCTTTATTAGTGTCACAGTGGAGAAATGTACATTTCACAGCAGCAAAGTGATGAAAGGAATGAAAGTAGAAAAACAAAATACATGCGCTGCTGGAAAGGCAGCCACTCTCGCGGCGCCATCTTGAAGTCAAAAGAACGAAAAAATGTGACAGCACAAAGACAATATGACAACACAAAGTTTTTTACACACAGAGTTTTTTAAGCACTTTCTGAACCCTCTTTGTTACATGAAGCAGTTCCAGATGAAACAGGAGAGGATCAAAGCGTCTTTCCACAAGTGGATCAGGGACATCATGGTGGAATGTGCACGTCGACTACACGCTAAATGTTGAAAGCAAACACGCAGCTGTAGCATTCATTGACGAAAACAGATTGTCTCGCATCTCCTGTCCCACATAAATCCGCTTCCAATTCCAAGCCGCAACAATTCCACATGCACATCGGCTTCTTCTTATCGCAGGCTCCTCAAGCCATGCATCCAGTAAATGATTATTTTTCTGAAGGCCGTTCAGTCACTCTAAATGCCAAAAAGCTTATTTCCTTATGTAATGTATTCTACGTTCAGAGACCAAGTCTGACAGGTGTGGTGTGGTGTAGTGTCGGCCAGTCTCATGGCGAAAGGAGGCACCAAGCTGACACTGAGGCGCCTGGAGGCTCCCATTCACAAGTTCATTAAAGTGGCTCTACCAACCGACCTGGAGCGGCTTCACAAACACCACAACAACATCCTAAAGGTGACGCTTCGGATACTGTCGCTTGGCATCCACATAAAGATGAATGTCTGATTTGTTTTCGTCTTTTTTTGCAGTACCAGCAAAGCCAACAATGGAGCCGTCTGCATCAGGAGCACATAAATGCCAGCCGAACTGTTCAGGTAAACAAGGACATTTTCACTAAATCACTCCTTTGAAAGAATGAGCTGTGCGTTTGTGTGACTTAGCGTCCCAGTACCAGTATGCTAAGTCGACCATTGCTACATGTGGCTAAAGGTGTTTCTGTGTTGTCTAAGCAACGGTCTCAGGCAATAGAAGAGGTTGAAAAACTTCTGTTGATTTGGATCAACGAAAAGCAGCAAGCAGGGGACATGTGTGAGGGTATTATCGCAGAGAAAGCACGGCAACTTCACTCGGATATCATCAAGAGGTAACTACAGCAAGGTAAATAAAACAACTTTATTATATAGTACAGTTTATTTCTATAATTACAATACAATAGCACATTTATTATACATAAAATAAGGTATATTTTGTGTAGTTATGAGGCTTATTTAGTCGAAAATTATGTTTTATGGGGACTTAGGAACGGATTATTCTCATTTTTAATGGTTTCTTATCGGAAATAAATTTTTGGCAGATGAACTTTTCGCCTTACACACACTTTATGGGAACCAATTACGTTCGTAAGATGAGGTATCATTGTATTCCTTTCTAGATGTTTTTTGGGGGGGCTGTGATTCAAGATCCACTCTTTTTTTCTCTCTAGTATGTCAAGTTTTAATCATTAAACTTTTTTTGTAAAATCGAGGAATGAAGGATTAGGTTCAGCATGTGGATTTTTTTTTTGAAATGTCAGCGATAAACTACATATGCGCAAGAAAGCATTAAATGGTTAATGTCTTCATCTTGATGACTGTCATTAACTTTTAATATCAACATTATGCCTCCGACAACAAATTGCTAAAAATAAATACGCAATAATCAAATTTCATGACTGACTTTTTTAAAATAGAGATTTCAACAACAAAGTGTTCAACACGCGGGGATGAATCACCTTGATTATACTTTAAAGAGCAGATGAGTTTCAGTAGTTAAATTAATACAAATTCTTGAAGTCCATGAATAATTGTTGGATAATCGTGATTTCAATCTATGTCAAAATAATGCTGATTATGATTCACATATTGGTCCGTTCGATTAATAATCATTGGCATAACATTTTTAATGGTAAATGTACAAAGTTATTTCAAACGTGTGCATCAAACTGCCCTCTGAATTTTTAAGAGATTCCTCTTTAAAATGTTGGCGACCCTGCAGTAAATTTACCATATCTATCTATCTATCTATCTATCTATCTATCTATCTATCTATCTATCTATCTATCTATCTATCTATCTATCTATCTATCTATCTATCTATCTATCTATCTATCTATCTATCCATCCATCCATCCATCCACCCACCCATCCATCCATCCATCCATCCATCCATCCTTCCATCCATCCATCTAGTGATGAATGTGCCCGTTGTTTTTTAAGTCACTTGTTAGATTTGGAAAATTCCTTAGTAAGCGTGACTGTATGGCACATGGTATTCGTTTCAACTTTAATAGTTCAATTCAGTTCAGTGTAGTTCAAGGGTGGGCACTTGTTTTTACGGAGGGGTAATTTGAGAACCTGGAAAGGTTTAAGAAGGCCAGGCTGACATGCTGATGTTATCCATGTTCCATATTCATTTAAAATATTAGCATTAAATTGTCTTTTTTTGTATTTTTCTTGTGGGGATATTGAAGTTGGAATTAGGAAATGTTACATTTTAAACAATATTCTTAGTTTCTGTACATATGTAAGCATTGACATTATGTGAAGCTGTAACAAAGCGGTAACATGGACAAAAGGGAAATGCTGCCCCTTGTGAAAGGGAAAAAACATTGCCTGAGTTCTGACTAGCGCTTTATCGGCACACGACACGACAAACCAAATCCCGAACAAATTCAGGTATAGCGCTCTACGTCTTATTTCAATTCCCGACTAAATTCGGGAATGGCAGTGAATGAGTTAATTGTTGTACTTTGTTGAATAACAACGCAATACTGTTCTTTTCTCTTTTTATTTCTTTCAAAAGGTAATTTTAGCATGATTTATTTGTTAGGTAGTTTATTTATTTATTTTTTTGCATGAAACATATCCTCATCTAATTTGTCAAGTCTACTCCCCAATTGCCTCATGCATAACCTGGGTTACACCTGCAATAAGTTTTTTTTTGAAAGATTTGCAATTGTACTGTATTTTGTTTCGTGTAGGACACTACGCACCACACGATTGTATCCTGCAGAGTCATATTTGTACCCAATTTTATTGAACGCTTTAAATCATACACGTTTTAGGACATTCGAAATGTAGCCTTACCACTGTAATTACATCTTATCCCAAATCTCAATATCCATTTAAAAGGAGAGATAAAAAAACAATGAGAAAAGAAATGACTTCCAACATTGAATGAATGTTTTTGCGGATGTGTGTCAGCACATGATGGGTGGAAGCCAATAGGCAACCACCAATCCTCTCACCACCACACTCCGAGCCCCGGGGATGGACACAGAGTGCTTTCCTGTGTCTTTACGGTGTTAATCCCGACTCATGGGTTTTTGCACTCTGTGTTAAGTGTACTGGACAGACAGACAGAAAGGTAAAAGTGCAGATACAGTGAACCCTCTGAAATCAAACACCCCTATAAAGTCCGCACAAATCTTTTGGTAAAATACAACTCAAAAGATGAACATCTTGTATTACGTCTCAAAAAGTCAATCGTCTCATCTTCCGGGTTCTTTACAGCAACTGCGAGCCAACATCAGAGAGATGGAAAAACTGTGCAGCCGCATTCGTGCAGAAGATGCGGCAGCTCTGGACAAACTCGTCAAGCCGATTAAAGACCGGGCGTTGGCCGCCACGAGAGACTTCCTACGGTTGCACTCCAACCCCGACCTTCAGGTGTCGCCTTTGCCATCACCTGACTTCGCTCCGACATCCGATCGGATGCCGAGCACTCAAGATGCTGCTAACGACATGGACGAGGAGTCCGTTTCTGGCTGGCAAATTCAGACCCGGCTGCCAGAGATACCTGTAGATGAGAGTGCCGCCGAGTCTTGGGATAACCTGGAAGAGGTAGTACCGACACCCCTGCTTACATATACCGTGATACCTCGCCTTACGAACGCTTTAGCGAATGAACCTTTCACCTTACGAACGTTAAATTCGCGAGAATATAATTTTTGTCTATGAACTAGTTTTAGGGAAACACACGGAGCGCCACGGTGGCTGGCGGACTAGTTTTCCACACCCACTTTCTTTTAGTGCACTGAATGCAGACGTGGTTTGTTATCGAGTGGAATACTTTTACTAATTTGGGACCGAAAAAGGACTCCACAACAGGCTAATATTAAGCTGGAGAAAAAACAAAAGAAAATTATGGTCGAGCAGAAGAAGATAATCGAAAAACACGAATGAGGTGTGTGTTTATGTGATTTAGCGTCCCAGTACCAGTACGCTAAGTCGACCATTGCTCCGTGTGGCTAAGGGTGTTTCTGTGTTATCTAAGCAACGGTCTCAGGCAATAGAAGAGGTTGAAAAATGTCTGTTGATTTGGATTAATGAAAAGCAGCTAGCAGGGGACAGTGTGAGTGAGGGTATTATCGCCAAGAAAGCACGGCCACTTCACTCGGATATCATCAAGAGGCAACTACATCAACGACCATCACAAAGGTAAATAAAACGACTTTATTATATAGTACAGTTTATATCTTTAATTACAATACAAGAGCACATTTATTATACATACAATAAGGTATGTTTTGTGTCGTTTTAAGACATATTTAGTAGAAATTTGTTTCATGGGGACCTGGGAACAGATTATTCTCATTTTAATGGTTTCTTATGGGAAATTCACCATACACGCACTTTCTGGGAACCAATTAAGTTTGTGAGCTGAGGTACCACTGTATTACCAAATCATACAGTTAATCTCAGGGTTAGGGACCAAGATCAATTGTTAGAAATGCCTACATTAGTCCAGTGAAAGCTGGTTCATGACAAGGAGAACATCCCGGGCTCCCCAAGTATAGCTGAACAATTAACCTTCATGTGGTCTTCCGGTCAAAATGAACTGAAACCGTGTTAAAAATGCACAAAAAAACACAATAAATGATTTTTTTAACTTGAAAATTTCCTTTGTCTTGACTTCCTACATTGGCCCCAACTGTAACAAACTTTTTTTAAAAGGTTTTTTTATTATATTTATTATATTTTATTATAATATATTTTATTATATTACATATTTCCATGGAAGCTGTACAAAAATGGGGGAGAACTATATAACTATATATTGTGGTGAGTGCCAGGGTTTTTGTCATTGTCACTTGAATTCCAGGACACACAGAATATTGAGTTTTAGGACTACATAAACATTCAATGCAGTGTAAAAAACCTTACTCGTTTTTTCATCAGAAAAAAAGAGTTACTTCCTAAATTATATTGGTCTGGAGTTATATGAGTTTGAAATGAGGGTGGCTGTCCAAAAAGCAATGCAATACATACAAATTGGTTTATATAGCGTTTTAACAACAGCTGAAACTGGAACAAAGCGCTAACATGGAAAAATGGGAAATGCTGCCCCTTGTGGAAAAGAAAAAAACTCTACCAGAGGCTATGGCCAGTGCTTTATCGGTACCCAAGCATGAAAAAAAAAAGTTCCATGTTATATTTTCAATTCCCGAATAAATTTGGGAATAGCAATGAATGAGTTAAAAATTACATTAAGGGAGTTAACAGAAGACGGGTCATTTTGACTCGATGGACAGAAAATGAGGACAACAGGACGGTTAATAAAATTCAAGTGAACTTCACATTGCTGTAATGAAAGGACACCTAAGTATACTTTTCCCCTTTCAGGACCTGAAGCAGCTGAGTGGTTTGGTCTCCAGCTTCTCTGTGCTTGTCCATGTAAGTATGAACAACAATTGGCTTTCACATGTTGAACCCGTGCGCATTACTTTCCGCCTCGCTCTGTTTGCCTCGCTGATGGGGCTCCTTTGAGAGCACAGATCAGTTTAAGGACAACTGTGGCTGACCCTGGGGGGCCTTCTCAGCAGAGGGGCGGGAAAGCTTGAGCAGCAGCCAAGGGGGAGATGAAGGATTTGGAGGTGGAATAAAATGTCCACGGGCGGGGAAGTGGGCAACATGGGGATGCATCGGAGCAGGTGGCGAACAGACGGCTCAGATTATCGCCCCGATCCTCGGGGAGAGAGGCAGGAGAGATTAATTGTGGTGAAGAGGGAGAATGAAGATGTAGTGATGGTTCAAAACAGGCGAGAAGAGGCGCGGAAAGAGCATCGACATGTTGTTTTGGCATCTCGGGTTGAGAGGGGGTGGGGGTCCTGCGGGAGTCATATTTTCGTACGCAACCATCATGGATTTACTGTGCGTGTCCTGGATGTGCTCTTTTGTGGTGGTCCCGCCATCCATTTCATTCAGATGACAATATTGTTTTTCTAAGCAAATAATACAGTGATACCTCAGTTTACGAACCCCTTGGCTAAAGACGTTTTCGGTTTACGAACGTTAAATGTGTCAATTTTACCTTGGAATACGAACTTTACCTTGGCATACTAACTTTTTTCGTGCACGCAGCTGCCTCAATGAGTGATGTGTCATTCGCGAACGAGCCCGTTCTAACAACAAAATGGCGGCCGACTGTTTTTGTGCTCTATTCCCCGCCCCCAGTCTTCGGTTAAAGCCACGTAATTGGTCAAGAACGCAGCAGTGAGGGGATGTGGTTTAAACATTAAAGAGACAGGCAGACGACAGTGAGAGAGTTTCAACTTTGATAGATGTGTGTGTGTGTGTGATGTGTCGTTCGCGAACGAGCCCGTTCTCCGAACAAGAAAATGGCAGCCTTCTCGTTTTGGTCCTCTATTCCCCGCCCCCAGTCGTCAGTTAAAGCCACGTGATCGGTCAAGAACGCAATAGTGAGGGTCTGGACTTATCTGGGCTTGAAATGGGGGCAGCTGCAAATACACTACAATAATTACAGTATTTCTATGTATTCGTTTTCTTAAAAAATACTCAATACTTTTGAGTAAATTGACACAAATGGAAGGAAAACATGGTTCTTTAAATCATACAATAAAATACATATTGATTTATATAGCGCTTTAACAAGAATTGAAGCTGTAACAAAGCGCTAACATGGACAAAAGGCAAATGCTTCCCCCTCGTGGAAGGGGAAAACATGGCCAGCACTTTATCGCCACCCAAACAAGAAAAAAACAAAACAAATTCGGGAATGGTTGTCCACGTCATATTTTCAATTCCCGAATACATTTCGTGATGGCAGTGAGTGAATTTTAAAAATAGATAAATGATAACATCACATTTTATGGTCTTAGTTTTTCTTAAACACCTCTTACACTGTCTGGAAAGGAATATTCAGTGAAAATCATTCAGTGCTCACGCTCAAATAAAAGGCAAGAACATTTTGTACCTGTTCTTGTGGACGTGAAGTGTTATGAAATGGAAAGTGGCGATGTGATTTGGAGGGAGACGCCATGGAAAGCGGGCGACTTGTTGTTTGGTCACTGTGTCCATGTGGCCCTCATCGGGAGAGAGACAGCTGTCACTCTGAATATTTCATGAGACACACAACAAATGTAATCCTTGTAGTATATCTCTCTTTAACCCTTTCACAGACATCCTTATCATGATAACATCGCAATAATATTAAATAATAACCATCATAATAATAATAATAATCATAGTAATAATATACACACCTGCCAGCTACCCCGGTTTTGCCGTAACACTACGGTTTTCATAATCCCATTCCGGGTTACGGGTTAATAATTACAATTACGATTTCCAATAAAAACAATAAATCCAAAATCGTCAAAATAGTAAGTACTGTACTGGACTCAACCTTAATTCAAAACACGAGACCAGGCGATTGGCACAGTGCTAGCTGTTAGCTTCCTTTAGATGAATTGTGCATGCGCGAAGTACGGGTCTTTCCTGGAATCTCTAGTGACAGCTAGTTAGGGTCGTTTTTATCATTGTCGTGTAATGTCATCTGTCGGAGAAAAATCAACAAAAAAAGCCTGAAAAGTAAAAGAAAAGTCGTTTCGTGAGGAATATTCCCAAGCATTTCCAGGAGTTAGACTTCGCTCAAGAAAAGGTGAACATGACTCGAGTTTGAGTTTCATACCTGTCAACCTTGGCTAATAGCTACTCGTATAAATGATTACAATTCCTGTGTCGTCCGTATAGATCTTTGAAAGGCGCTTAAAACGAAATGTATTATTATGATTATTAAAAGTTCTAGTACGCCGGCGTACATTATTTGAAATGATAAAAAAAACGTTAACTAGCGGAAATGCAGACAGTGTACTGCGCATGCGCAGTAACCTGGACCCTAGCTTATTATTTGACTTTTGTGGTTTCAGAAGTTGGCCGGTATATAATAATAATGATAATTTGTATTTTGTGTTCTTTTGGTCTCAGAAAATGTGTATGTATTTGTGTGTGTGTGCACCTGTGTCTAACCCCTGCGTTTCAGTCCCAGCAGGAGAAGATTGACAGCATTGAGGACAACGTCAACACAGCCGCTGCCAATGTGGAGGAGGGGTCCAAGAGCCTGGGGAAGGTGTGTATTCTGTGTTAATGTGTCAGCACACACACACATAAACGCACACACATAAACAAGCGTTCGACTGTGTGTGTGCGTGTGTGTGTGTGCGCGCGCGAGTGCAGAGATCGATGGCACTTTGCCTCGCAGCTATTCCAACCGCGTTTGTCCCTATTGATCGGTTTGAAAACGGAGGAAAGCCACAATTAAGGAAATTGAGAGTGGAAAGAGGGATGGAGAGGTTATCTGCGTTTGTGGAGCATCGAAACGAGCTCGGAATAACTGTTTCGTGTTTTCATTGCCATTTGAGCGCACGCACTTAGAGAGAGGCGAGTGTTGCTCATTGGCCTTCACACATATGACGCGCTCGAAATGCGAAATGTTTGACCGGTGTCAATCACGTGTTGGAGCCCTCAACCTTTGCTGACACGTACGCGGACCCACATCATCGTCGTTTTGACAGTGAAGCTTCATTTGTTGTTGTTTTTTCTTGTACCAACATAGCATTTAACACATAAGCAAAGTTTACCCATCATTTTTTCCCAAAACCTGTGCCAAATTTCATGAAAAAAAATCATTATGTAAGCCGAATCAATGTTTAGAGTTGTGAAAAATTGAGAGGTTGTTGTGTTGTCTCAGAAATGGTTTGAACGAATGAGCAGTCGATAGCCAGTTTATAGAAAAAAAATAAAATGGCGTCGGAAACATTGCGTCAGACACTCCCAAACTTACAAACATTCGAGTTACGAACAACGGTACACACATTTTTCTAGTAACATACGTAGTACTCTCTCCAGTTGTACATGTACATATCTTTATGGAACATATAATTTATTAAATGTTTATTTTTCAGCACAAACCAATACAGGTTACTTATGCAAGCCTTAAAGGACAACCGACGTCACTTTTTTGTTTTTTAACTGACACCAGAAAAACATTTTATAGCATCTAAAATACCAAAAACATGCAGTATGATATTTTTAGTCAAATGTAAAACACCAATAAAAATGACTTGGTGTCCAAAATCGACCTGCGAATTGGGCATTTTCAGAAAGTCCAGGCATTTTGGGTACTTTGGTTGGTCTGAAAACTTCGTGTTGATCCGTGTTGATGGCGAAATTAGAAGGAAAACACACGAATAACGCAATGGTGAATTGTTGTGTGTTGCACCAAGACTATTTGATACTAGTTGACACAAATTCCCAGCAGACATATCAGCCCATTTCCAATGGAGCTTGGGCGCCATCTTGTCCATTTTCTGGGAGCTACATTGGAGTCCAGACCCTCAAAATGATACGGGAGGACTTCTTTAATCGATTGCAAACATTTATGCTTTCCTCTTCAGAACTCTTTGAATCATATTCATAACTGGATGAGTAACAAGAAAAGATCTTCTCCGAATCTGAAGCCATTGTTTTGATTCTAGAGCAAGGCAAGACGTCCTGGCGTGATGTCACGAACAAGGGGGCGGTACCTTCTGAAACTCGGCATCTCCGAGGTCATTTTGAAGTAGTTTTGGGACACTTTAACTCATTTTTCTTGGTGTTTTTCATTTGACTAAAAATATCAGCCTGCGTGTTTTGGGTATTTTAGATGGTATAAAACGTTTTTCTGATGTCAGTTAGGAAACAAAAAAATGGTGTAGGTTGTCCTTTAAACATACTTACTGAAACATACATTCTGTATAAAATATATCACAGAAGCAACTTACGAACGAATTCACCTTACGAACGAATTCACCTTATGAACGACTGTTTGGAACGTATCTCGTTCCTAAATTGAGGAGCATCTGTAGTCGATTTGTTCCTACTTGACTAAGAATGTGACTAGCAATGTTCAGAATGTGAAACCCCGACTGTAAATGTGACGATAAGTATTGACTCTTTGGCAATGTGCACGGTATAGTCAAGTCTGAGCTCACAACCTCTGAGATTTGAGATTGCAAGTGTAAAAATGTAAAAGCATCATCAGGGATAAAAATCAACAAATTATTCATTAGTTCACTGTTGTGGGGCTTTTGCGTGAAATCATACCTGTCAACTTATACATTTTCCCGATATATTATACATTTTTTTATCATTTCAAATAATGTACGGCGTACTACAACTTTCATACGGGGATTGTAATCATTTATAAGGGCAGCTATTAGCTAAGGTTGACAGGTATGGCAGTTGTTGAGTCGACTCAATGCTGACACCATTTTGTGTGATGACACGCGAGCTGGAAAGGTAACTGGGTTCTGATTGGACAACAAGGTCGAGCAAAAGGGGATGTGTGGAGATAACACAAATGAAAGCGCCGTTAGATGTTTTAACGCGTTGAAACATCTTGTTATCTGTCATCAGGGCAAACGACATTGCTTTCACACACGCACACACACAAGCGGCTTTGTGTATGCATTTTTGATTTGGTCTTAAATTAATGGGGAAAAACACTACTTTCGGCATGATAACTTTAAGCCTTGCCAGATGTTGGTAATAATGAGCACCATTTTCTCCATCACATTCACTGAAGTAATTTTTTTTAATTACCGTATTTTCCGGTGTATAAGGTGCACCGGTGTATAAGGTGCGCTCCCAATGAATGGTGTATTTTCAAACTTGTTCCATATACAGTGGGACCTCTGTTTACGAACCCCCTGGCTTACGAACTTTTCGGTTTACGAACGTTACGTTTATGAAAATTTTACCTTGGCATACGAACTATTTTTCGGGATACACACGGAGCTGCCACAATGAGTGATGTGTCGTTTGCGAACGAGCCTTTTCTTCTAACAACAAAATGGCAGCCAACTGCATTTATATCTCTATTCCCCGCCCCCAGTCTTCGGTTAAAGCCACGTGATTGGTCAAGAACGCGGCAGTGGGGGATGGGGTTACAGACAGAGAGTGAGGCCGTCCTCCCAAAAACAAAATGGCGTCTTTGGTTAAAGCCACGTGATTGGTCAAGAACCCAGCAGTGTGGGGGAGGGGGTTAAACATTAAAGAGACAGGCAGAGAGTGAGAAAACACACACACACGAAAGGAAGAGGACAGAGCTTGAAACAAAAAAAAAACAAAAGTGAAAAAAAACAAGTAAAATGGTGAGAAAATGGATAGAAAACAGTGAAATTTGGACTCATTTCAACTTTGATAGTTCAAAAGCAGAGTGTAGACTGGAAGGTTAAATATCCCATCAATCAGGCTCCACAAATAACCCGCACAAGTCAAATGTACATTTGACACAAAAAGCTATCAACCCAACTAAACAGATCACAATTGATGAACTAGATACAATTATCACAGAGAAAGCACTTACAATGGATCATTCCTCAAGATGGTGAAAGAAGAAGGCTACATTCCTCATCAAGTGTTTAATGCTGACTTTATTCATCCATCCAAACTTTATTCATCCAGATGTGATTCAATTGTTGTGTTCAGGCGATGGGATACAAGTTGGTCATCTTGCCTTTGGCCGGAGCACTACTGGGCGGAGCATTAGCCGGCCCGCTCGGCATGCTGATTGGACTAAAAACCGCGGGAGCGGCAGTCGTTGGGGGCGGAGCCTTAGGATTCGCGGGCGGAAGTCTGGTGAAGAATCACCGTAAAAACTTGCTGACGATGCAGATGAAGCAGCTGACGGCGCCGCCAGATGACGCCACGTCACACAAGGACGAGTGAACGACGGCCGGCTTTATGATACTTGTTAACTACCCGGCTGCGAATCCGTTTGCGTTCTGAATGTATGTAATGATTCTTTTTTTTTTTTTTTTTTTTCGTTTTTGTGGACCAGCGACAAGCTAATATTGTTGTGTGCTCACTGCTCAGCCTCATGTTAAATACGAAATGGAGATGCCAATGTCACTTCCTGCCACTCCCGGAAGAACTCCTGCCTATTTCGTCAACATCTCAAAATCATTTACGAGAGCTGTTAAAATAAATTTAATTTATACAGTACATTTAAAGGACACAGTTTCCGAACTGACATCAGAAAAACGTTTTATAGCATCGAAAATACCCAAAACACGCAGGCTGTTATTTTTAGTCAAATGCAAAACACCAATAAAAATGACTTAAAGTGTCCCAAAACTACTTCAAAATAACCCCGTAAATGGCGAGTTTCAGAAGGTCCCGCCCCCTTGTTTTGACGTCACGCCAAGACGTCTTGCCTTGCTCGAGAATCAAAACAATGGCTTCAGAAAGTTCCGATTCGGAGAAGATGCTTTCTTGTGACTCATCCAGTTATGAATATGATTCAAATAGTTCTGAAGAGGAAAGCATAAATGTTTGCAATTGATTAAAGAAGTCCTCCCATATTAATTCGAGCCGTCAGGACTCCAATGTAGCACCCAGAAAAATGGCGCCCAAGCTGCGTTGGAAATGGGCTGATATGTCTGCTGGGAATTTGTGTCAACTAGTATCAAATAGTAGTCTTGGTGCAAAACCCAACGATTCACCATCACGTTTTTGTGTTTTCCTTCTAATTTCGCCATCAACACGAAGCTTTCAGACCAAACAAAGTACCCAAAATGCATTGTGTGTCGCTTTCTCAGTCAGGGGCGTTCCCTCCGTGACGTCACGTCAGGCATCGTCATCAACTCAAAAACAAGACTTCCTGAAAACAATCCAAACCTACCTATGAAATTTATAAAATCAGTCAAATAAAATTAACAAACATTTTTTGTAGTTCACCTTTTCGGGAACAGTGGTAACTACAGTGGACAGTTTACCATGGTATTATTATTATTATTATTATTATTACCAGGTTACAGGGTGCATGAAAGTGTTTAAACCAGTGGTGTCCAAACTATGGAGGTCATTTGCAGCCTGCAGTCTGTTCTTAAACATTTCTCTTTTCACAAGGCTCATCGTCACGACTGCAAATATGAGGGTGTCTCGCTTGCATATGAGATAAATTCTTATTATTGTACAAAAAAAAATAGTATTTTGGAGCAATGTCGATTTGAAAAAAAAAACAGAGTTGTGGTGCTGTTCTTGTAATAATAATAATAATAATAATAATAATCCTTTCATTTCTAAGCACCTTTCAAAACTCTCAAGGTCACTTTACAGTCACAGGATATGTTTTTTTCTATGGGTGAGCAGCGGCAGCCACATGCGCCAGCATTCACTGAACCCCGAAGTAATTCAAATAGATAGAAAGCTAGCTAACTAGCAAATGGATAGCTAATAAATAGGTAATAGCCAACAGCTAGCCAGCTTACAGCCAGCCAGCTAATAGCTGCCAGCTAGCTAATGGATGTACTGGATCATATTACAGTAATAATAATAATTTCATTCATAAGCACCTACGGTAGTCCAAAAATGAAGTGTCCACTGGGTTATTAGGTCCTTTTTGCAGTGATTTAACATCCTATTTTGATAAATAGCTACAACAGACTTGTAAAGCTCTGCCCTGATTGCAGTCATATTGGCTTTATGACTATTTTTATTTTATTAACACAACACAACAAACCCAAGTGCCAACATGCAGGCCATTTCAGGAGCTTGTGTGTTCCATGTTTACTGCTTCTTGTCAGCCAAACCAAATGTTGCCAGCCCAGACGTGTCTTGTGTTTGAATGTAAATAAAGACAAAATGAACACAACATATTGTAAAATGACTTTTAATCATAATCCCTTTCCATATTTCGTCCCCAGTCTTGAGACGAGTCATTTAGAAATGGCATCCTCCCACCCAATTCTGTTATGTGCTGGGGCTGATGTCCCAAATGTCTCTTCGCCTCGATTGAACAGTACAAACAAGTCAGCTGAATCTTAAAAGTCTTTTTGGATCCATTTCAAGGATCAATAACTTGTACTAAAGACTTATTAAACATTTTTAAAGAGCGTTCCTCTTTCGGATATGATCATGTGGATGTGCACATGTACAAAAAAAAACATGGATTCGAGGGTAACACTCAGCTGATAAGAAAAACCTTTCATTGTTTGTCAAAGTGGATGTTAGATGTTTCAGTGGCACAGCACAGATACGTTATTGTCAGTTGTAATTTAGTCTACGCTTTGGCAATTAATTTTTTGTACTAGTTTTTGTGCAAACATTGGCGATCAAATAATGAGCATTTGTGGGTTTTAGGGTGATTTATAAATTATTTCTGCATGGCCTTCTGGATCAAATATTCCCACGGGTGCCTTGAAAAGACACAAAAAAATTCATGTTCTCTGAAAAGCATTTTTTTTTAAATGAAAATAAAAATATATACATTTGAGGTACACTTGTAAGATTCGTCTATCGAGTCTACAGAGTGCTAAACTCTTCATCAAGGGTAGGGAACCGTTTTCCTATCAGGCTGTTTCAGTCTTAATGTTAAGATTTATGGTGATGGTGCTTTCAACGGTAGAATTGCTACGAACAACTCCCTAAAGGTTAATTCAGATATTGGGCCCATTGTTCATGACCAAGTGACACTTCTTACATTTGCCATGGGGGGGGGGAGCAAGATTACATTGGAAAATAGAGCATGAGCTGGTTTTTAAGGAGAAAAAAAAACAATTACAATAAACCAGAAAGATAAAAGGGAACCAATGTTGCCGGGTTTAACGTGAAATTTCCAGATGAACCCATTTCCAGGCTATTTGAGCGTCTCAAAACATCTGGATGTAATGTCCAACTGACACGAACAACGATTCACACAATCCAAAAATGTGCGCTTCTATGACTTTCTGTGACGCTCCCAGTGTCTGTTGCAACTTGGTGATGACTCGACTCAGCGGCCACATTCTTCTGAGAACATCCTATTTGAAGTCTATTGGTCAATTGTTAAGGTGTAGTCTTGGTTTCATCATGTTGAAACGTGAGCGACATGATGACCACATCTGTTGAAATGTCAATTCTAATTTAAGCAGGGAATGCATCGATGCACTCATGGATCAAACATTGGAATTTGGCCATTCAGATTGTTCCAGAACAAAAGTACCGAAACGCTTCATAGTTCAATCAAATGGTCACAGGTCAATTTGAGTACACATGTTGAAATGATCGGGAAATGTGAGGTTCGCTGTCAAAATTTCAACCAAAATCCCCATTGAGATATATATATATATATATATATATATATATATATATATATATATATATATATATATAGATAGTAGTCTCGTTATATCGATATTCTCGGGAGTCGGAAAAAATATCGATATAACCGGGACTATCGGCCAAGTCGACCAATGGCGCGACTGATGGCGTGTATGTAAATTTCTCCTTGCATTCATAGAAATAGTATCGTAATAAACGATACTATCAATATAACCGATATCGATATAACGAAACTTTACTGTATATATATATATATATATATATATATATATATATATATATATATATATATATATATACATACTGTGCTATTTTGGGAGGAGTGTATATTCATGTTCCTTCATGGGCCATGTGTAATGAGTTTTTCTGATGTTTTTGTCTTAAGAAAAGGATGACACTCTACTCGCAGTTTCCCTACTCCTAGCTTGAAACAAGTAGTACCAACTAGCTGACATGTTTCTCATACTTCAGAAATTTTGCAGAAAAATAGAGTAAGGAAAAATAGAGAAGCAGAGAGAGACAGAGGAAAGGAGAGAAAGACAGAAAGAGCAAAAAAAAGCAAACGAGAGAAAGAAAGAGGACAAGACAACAGAGCAAAAATGAAAGAGCGAAAAAAGAGAGGAAGTAGAGAAAAGGAGTAGAAAAAAAGAGTAATAGAAAAAAATGAGGGAAAGGAAGAAAAAGAGAAAAAAGAGAAGAGAACAGAGAGCAAAAAATAGTGAGAAAACAGAAATAAAAAATAGAGAGAAAGAAACAAAATGAGAGGGAAAGAAAAGAGACAAAAAAGAAAAAGATCGGAAAAGAGAAGAGAGAGCAAAAGAGTGAGGAAAAAAAGACAAAATGGAGAGGAAAAGAGGAGAGAAAAAAAGATGAGAAAAAAGACAGAGCACAAGAAGAAAGAAAAAAAGAAAGGAAAGCGAAGAGAGAAAAATAATAAAAATATAGAAAAAGATAGAGAAAAAGAGAGAAAGAATCAAAATGAGAGAGCAAAAGAGAACAGAGGAAAAAGGGAAAGAAAAAGAAAATCTGAGGAAAAAAAAGAGGGGAAAGAGAAGAGAAAAAGAGAGACGGAAAGAAAAAGAAAAAAAAACAGAAAATGAGACAGCGAGAAAGAGAGAGTGAGAGATGCTGCTACTTCAAATTAGCATGTTGCCCTATACAGTGATACCTCGGTTGACAAACCCCTTGGCTTAGGAACTTTTTGGTTTATGAACATTTTACCTTGGTATACAAACTATTTTTCAGGATACACACGGAGCGCCACAATGCATGATGTGTCGTTGGCAAACGAGCCCGTTCTCCTAACAAGAAAAATGGCAGCCAACTGTTGGACAGAACACAATTGATGAGGAACAAGGTAAAATTATCGCAGAGAAAGCACCTACAAGGGATCATTCCTCAAGATGGTGAAAGAAGGTTACGTTCCTCATCAAGTGTTTCATGCTGAGGAAACTGGCCACTCCATTCCATCAAGCCATCGACCATCACGAAGATAAATAAAACAACTTTGTTATACAGTACAGTTTATTTATTTAATTATAATACATTTATTATACATAAAATAAGGTATATTTTGTGTAATTTTAAGGCTTAGAAAATTGTTTTATAGGGACGTGGGAACGCATTATTCTCATTTTAATGGTTTCCTATGGGAAATTAATTTTTGGGATACACACTTTTTGCCTTACACACTCTGTCTGGGAAACCGATTAAGTTCGTAAGCCAAGGTATCACTGTATAACGAAGACACGAGGAGGCGGCGTCGTTGTAGTAACCTTCGTAGAAAAGAGCCACGGACAAATAAGAGTGAGTGGGGTGGTGAATGGAATCCACAAAGAAAAATAACGCTGCATTTAATTTAGATCAACAAATGCCAAGAAACAAAAATATATGTACAAACTCGGAAACAAAACAGAAAATAAAAATATGTCTCACCCACACACTCACCCGCACCGGCTTCCCACACAATCCAAATAAAAAGTTACAAGTTAAGAAAATAGAAGCTATTCCAACATGGATGTGTCATGGGCATGTTTTTTTTTTTTTGCACTCTCACTTTTTTCTTCTCTTCTCCAGTTCTTCTTCATCTCTCTTTTCAGTAAGGGTGTTGCTGTGTTGTCCCGCTGGCCTGTGTCCTGACCCCCCCCCCCCCCAACCCCGAGGCGTGGCACTGAGTCAAAAAAGGGTAACTCGTAGGAAAGGTCACAGCTCATCGCGGTCCCGTCCGAGGATGGTGTAGCGAGTCTCGCTTGGCGCCAGTTTTTGGAAGGAGCTCTGCGGGGGGCTGCTGGCCCCGTCGCCCCCGATTTCCTCCTGATGACAAACACAATCAAAACAGAGCATTACGATCATACCTCTCTGTATGCCCTCTGCCCGTCTCACCACGATGGGGTGCAGAGCTTTCAGCCGCTCTGCTCCCAAATCCTGGAAGTGACTTCTACTCAACATCCGTCATATTGACTCCCTTCCTACTTTCAAATCCCACCTCTAAAACTCATCTGTTTAAACTTGCTTTCATGGTCTGGTTTAATCTGCTATTTTAGTATTTATCGTTTTGTTTTATGTATTGTTGTTTTTATTGTAAAGTGTCCTTGGGTGTTCAGAAATGCGCTTGTGAATTAAATGTATTATTATTATTAATACATCTGTGTAGGTTCTCACTCATACAGGAGTGATCCATCGATGAAAAGGTTACTTCAGCCATTATCTGTACTTTTTTGAAGGACGTTTCGCTCCTCATCTGAAAAGCTTCGTCAGCGAACTAAAGTTGTGCTGATAGCTCGGTGGACCCCCCCCCCCCCCCCACCTTAGAGCTGGGACCTATTAGAACTGAGGTCTGGCGCCGCCACCTCTGTCTATTAGGGATATGTGTATGTAGGGCCAGAGTATGTATTGCATTGTATTTTGGACACCTGCTTCAAGCTTATATAACTACAGACTCATATAATTTAGGAATTAACTCTTTTCTTAGATGAAAAAAGAGTGTCAGGTTTCTAACGCTGTATTGAATGTTTATGTACCAGTAGTCGGAAAACTCCATATTCTACTGGCCCTGGAATTCGAGTGACAATGACAAAAACCCTGGCACTAGAGTGGACACATTTTTTGCACATTGTCTGGCAGTGAATGTAAGTGGTATCTCTCAGGAACAACTGTGAGATAATGTGCCAAGTATCAAGCAGACAGTGGTTCAAATGAGTACAGAGTTGGCGCCACAATGATTCTATGGCAGTGGTCCCCAACCTTTTTTTGCGCCACAAGCGTTTTAAAATGTATCAAGAGTAAGTGATAGAAGAATGTAATCTGGTAATTTTTCATTTTATGTAAATTATTCTTTCTGCGTGGCCCGGTCCCAAATGACCCACAGACCGGTACCGGTCCGCGGCCCGGGGGTTGGGGACCTCTGTTCTAACGGTATGCTGTTCTGCAGGGTTGTTCAAAATAACTAAGAGGCACTATACAGTTAGATTTGGGTTACTGTTTAGAGGAGTGGTGTCAAACTCATATTTGTTGCGGGCCACATTGTAGTTAGTTTCCCATGGACGGCCGATATGAATTTTGGGAAACCATATGAATGTTTCATCATCTCCACATATTATATACATAACACACGACAAAATAATAAATAGCTAGTTTTCAAATTTGAAGTAAAGAATAATGACTGCTTTTGTGGTTTAAATGGGACAATTTGAAATTTTGGTTCAGACTTTAACAAGCATTATGGAATTTCACAAGTTAGATTTGCTTTCGCGGGCCGAATAAAATGATGTGGCGGGCCGGATTTGGCCCCGGACCTTGACTTTGACACCTGTGTTTTAGAGAGTTAATGGCGACGGGTATAGGAGCTGTTTAAATGTCTGCTGGATTTGGTGTGCATGGATCGATAGCGCCTGTCTGACTGGATTTGCTGGAAAAGGTGGTGAGCAGTATGCGGAAGGTCTGATAAGATCTTCCGCACTCTTGTCTTGATTCTTGCACCATGCAAGTCCTTGAGAGTGAGTAGTGGTTCCAAAGATTTTTTTTTCCGCCATCCTAACTGTTGAAGTCAGATTTCGTCCATTTTTGTGGCGGCCCCGAACCAAACCGTGACAGAAAAACACAGGATTGATTCGATGACTGCCGTGTCGAAATATCATAGCACCCCCTGTGGCACTTCTGAACGGATCTCTTGCATCGGATCACATTCGATTGCGTTTAAGCTGTTATAAAGACGGGGTGAACCCAGACCTGTCCTGGCGTGCTGTCCGTGGGATCCGGACCGTGGTGGAACTCTCTGTGTAGTTTTCCGGAGTGAAGGTCCAACACGAATTGTTTCAGCTTGCCAGGAATACTAGATAGATTCATCACAAAGAACAAAATATGAATCGGCGGCATTCCGACGCTACATTCCACACGTGACTCATCGGAAGGGACAATAAGACGCAGGTGACACAAAGACGCGTTAATCCATAAAGCATTTGATTAACGTCAGGTCACCAGCGGCTGTTACACGGATGGCACCCCCCCCTGGTGGAGTTTGCGCGCGTGTGTCTAGCATTAGCGCATACATACAACATAGGCTACGCTAATGCAATTTCAAGCTGTGCGCCGCACGCAGCGCTGATGTGATGCAATTGAGGCTGAGCGAGGCCGGTCAGTCCTCGGGGCCTCGTGTCTATGTGATCGAGCTCTGATTAGGGAGTTGGGGGGCGGAATAAATACAAGCATATTTGATTAGAATGGATTAGTTTAGCACTTATTGCCCGTGCCAAATCATGTCACATTAGCGCTGCTGTCCGGCCTCATTCATAAAGGGACACATGGAAGAAGTGCCCGACGTTTTTTTGGCTAGTGTGCAAAAGCCCGATTATGTTGCGCGTGTGCGTGTGTACAATAAAAAAAACTCCTTTATCGAGGCAGATGAGAAAAATGGTGGCCCATGACACAATTAAGCACAAAGAAGAGGCACTTAAGTCAAATTTGGGGGCAGCTGTTGTTAGATTCTCTTCATGGGTTTGACATGATGTTATTACTGCAATGATACTGGTACCCGCAAAAAAACAACAACTATTATTTCACCGTATCTTTTTTTTGTAGGCCATGCATAATATACAGGTCAAATGATTAGGGACATTTGTACAGTACTACACGTTGATTACAAAATTTGCACACAAAAAAATGTGGATTTACTGGCAGTGATTCATTTAATAGTATGCCGATTATCACGGTTGTAGTTTACAATTGAATGTAAGGAAGTGCTAATTTAAGTACCGTATTTTCTGGAATATAAAGCGCACCTTCAACGAATCACATATTTTAAAACGTTTTCAATACACACGGTGCATCGCATTATAAGGGGCACCTTCAATGGATGAAATATTTAAAAACCTTTCCCATAGATCAGGTGCACCGCATTAGAAAGGGCACCTTCAATAGATTGGATTGGATGTACCTTTATTCGTCTCGCAGTGGAGAATTTACATTTCACAGCAGCGAAGTTATGAAAGGAAGAGGAAAGGAAAGAAAGAAGTAGAAAAACAAAATACAGGAGCTGCTGGAAAGGCAGACACTCTCGCGGCGCCATCTTGATGTAAAAAAAAAAAACAACAAAAATGACATATTTTCAAACGTTTTCCATACATAAAGCGCACCAGATTATGAGGCGCATGGTCATCTTTTAAAAAAAAGCTTTTCTTTTAGGTGCGCCTTCTAGTGCGGAAAATACATGACAAACATGACAATTGAAAATGCTGATATGAAATATTGTCATTGAAATTTCCACAAACAAAAAAATTGCAGAAAATGGCCTTTGGAAGGATTTTATTTGAGTGTTACAGATCCAGATTGAACTAGATTACTCTATTATTCTCAAATTATCTTTCAGCGATAATCTGTCAATTAATTGATGCATCTATCGTACCCAGATTGGTGTAAAATTTAAGTCATTCACTGCCAGGCGATATACAAAAACGTGTCCACTCCAGTGCCAACGTTTTTGTCATTTTCACTCTAATTGCAAGACCCACATAATGTTGAGTTTTAGGACTACATAAACATTCAATGCAGCGTAAGAAACCTTAGACTCTCTTCTGTCATCAGAAAAAGAGTTAATTCCTTAATTATATGGATCTGGAGTTACATAAGAGTGAAATGACGGCGGCTGTACAAAAGGAAATGCTGCCCCATCGTGGAAGAAAAAAAAATATTGCCAGGGGTCTAACCAGCGCTTTATCAGCACCCCCTAAATTATATGGGTCTGAAGTTATCTGACCTTGAAATGGGGGTGGCTGTAAAAAATACAATACAATACAAAACGATTTATATAGCGCTTTAACAACAGCTGAAGCTGTAACAAAGCGCTAACATGGACAAAACGCAAATACTACCCCCTTGTGGAAGGGAAAAACATTGCCAGAAGTCTGGAGTTATCTGAGCTTGAAATGGGGGCGGCTGGCTGTACAAAAAGCTAATGCTCCCCCCTCATGGAAGGGAAAAAACATTGCCAGAGGTCTAATCAGCGCTTTATCTGCACCCCCTCGCAAGAAAAACCCGAACAAATTCGGGAATGGCGCTCCACATCATATTTTCAATTCCCGAAAAAATTCCGGAATGGCAGTGAACGAGTTAATGTTGATCCAAATGAGGGTTATCATATTTTCACAATCAAATAACACACATACATAATACAACGCATCTTGTATATGTGTTAAATACAGAAATAGCACCCGTAACTGACACTACGCATTTAATACCGATATGGTTGTCAAAATACAGTATTTCTTCTTTAGTTGAAGCGAGAAGAGAAAAGGAAAGAGGTGTGAACTTACTTGAGGTCTTGATAGTCCGGGAACACATACATGTGCCTGAATGAGTCAATAGCGATAACGGGACAGTCGGCAGGAGTCTTCTGGATATGGAGGAGAGGATGGCGGAACTTGTCGCAGTCCGCGTGCAAGAAGTTGATGGAACCTGAATAACACCCAACAGTTTGCCGTCACATAAACGCTATTTGTTGATTTACCCCCCTTGCTTTCATTTTTAAATATGTATCCTCAAATGGCGATTCTGCTTGACACAGATAAATTTAAAGAAAAAAAAAAGGAGAACAAGGCTATGTGTGTGCGTATGTATGTATGTATGTATGTATGTATGTATGTATGTATGTATGTATGTATGTATGTATGTATGTATGTATGTATGTATGTATGCATGCATGTATGTTTCCTTTCCTCTTCCTTTCATAACGTTGCTGCTGTGAAATGTAAATCACTCCACTGCGAGACTAATAAAGGCTAATCCAAACCAATCCAATCCAAAATGGGCCACATATTTCTGGGGGTTAGAAAAGAAATTACATACTACACAATAAAATAACATGAAACAAGGCATAATAAAGGCATATCCAATCCAATCCAATCCAATCCAAGTTCACCTTTCTCGCTGATGAGCTGACGAGCTACTTCTTGCTGGAACTTCTCTAAGCTTTCATTGTCTTCTTTGAGATGGAACAGGATGAGGAAAGGGATGCCCTCTTCGGTGAGTTCCTGGAAAGCAGGGATTGTGTTCAAAAAATAAAGTTGTGCATTAGAAAAACATTCCTTGAGGATGGATCATTGAATAATGGAGGCGAGGGACTAACCTCTCCGTTTTCAAAGGTGATCTCCCTGACCAGAGGCACACACTTGTCCTGAGCCCAAGCGTAGGTCAGGTCAAAGTTGGTGAGGGAGCTGTGGTAAACCATATCGGGCATGTTCTCCCCAACCGGCTTGTAAATGACATTGTCACCGCTGAAGCGTCCCGACTCGGACACCGAGCTACAGGGATGGGGACAGCAAGATGAAGGTCATTCCACACCGTGGAGATCTCAGTGAAGCCATTGTGGAAATAAGAGAAAAGGGGTGGGGTGGGGCTAGGAGTAACTCACCCGAAAGCAGCCATAAAGACGCAGTCGTCGCGGAGGATGTTGGAGACTTTTTCAAAGGTGTGGTAGTTCTCAGAGTCTTTCTTCTCAAAGTAGCCAATGATGTTCCTTTTGCTCCTCTGTTGGAAGAACAACAAAGATTAGTGTGTAATAAAATTTGTTCAAAATTTACAAGGGTTTTACATCACATGTTAGACACATTATGTAAAATATTCGGTTATTAGTGGCAATAGTCCACTTTTCAATGTGATCGACTAATTTTGAACAGAAACTTGTTTTTGGACTGCGTTTTTAGCTTAAAAAAACAAAACTATAACTATTCAAGGATCCCAGCCAAGGGAAATTAAAATAGAGGAAAATGAAACAAATCAACAAGAAAACTTACCAATGGTTTATGATGCTAAAAACTGAAAGCTACACTCCTTTTCATGTCTATAATACTTCATCAATAGTAACGAAGTTCATTGTTTTTGTGTAGGATATGTGTCTTCCAGGACATTTTTACAATGTGAAAAATGCGACGATGTTTTGCACAAGTTTACTGGCAAAAAGAGCGGTAAGGGAGCATATTTGTTTTCTTTTTTCATCACGGGGTATTTTACTCCCGAGAGATTCCGATTGTCAACGGAAGCAACCGACATCGACCAAAACACACGAAAGCATGCCGACTCAAGCAATATGTATTCTGATCATCTTATCACCCTTCAAAACAAATGTTTTAGTGGTTTTATACTGAAATAAAAGAACTTTTATATGAAAATAGAAAGTATCACTTTGGCAGAAAAAAATAGCGGCATTCCGCTAAATAGCGGACGTCTGGGATCCCTGACTATTCCTGTGGCATTTACGCTAATCGAATGTTGAGTTTCAACGCAAAAATGTCTCTTATTGTCCTTGCACATGGCATCAATTTGGCAAAAATTGCTTCAAAGCGTGTATATAGAATGAGGCCATTTTGTGTTTGAGTGCATTTCATTCATTTAATGAAAATAAAAATCGTCATTATTAGGCTTGTGAAGGATTAAATTAAAGAGTCCATGGAGCAATGCAGATTCACACACTGTATTGTCCTAATGATTATTATATTAATTGTATTTTTGGGAGAAAAAGTTAATTACCGTATTTTCCGGTGTATAAGGTGCATTAGAGTTTAAGGCGCACCCCCAATGAATGTTGTATTTCCAAATTTATTCCATATATTTTGGGTACACCTAATACACCGGAAAAAAACGGTATTTTTTATTAGTTTTCATATATAATCATCCAAATTAAAATTAATTAACACTTGAAAGCTATCAGTTTGTGTGATGACAGGAGTCCAAGATGGCGCCCGAGTAGGCAGCCGTCAGCAAGTGCTCTCATGAGCCTTGCTTTTTTTTGTTGTTTTTGTCTTTTTTTTGTGTTTTCTTTTGTCACCTTGTGCTGTTGTGCGTCGTGTGAAACTGATACAGATTGTTTTTCATC
This sequence comes from Hippocampus bargibanti, assembly GCF_051943395.1. Taxonomy (NCBI): domain Eukaryota; kingdom Metazoa; phylum Chordata; class Actinopteri; order Syngnathiformes; family Syngnathidae; genus Hippocampus; species Hippocampus bargibanti. The sequence continues at coordinate 22,497,278 of NC_142739.1, read as the reverse complement.
ATTTTTGGCCACAACATTCATCAAGGAGGAGACTGTGCTGAGCGGTTGCGCCTTTTCGGCAGCATGAATATGCCAGGACTGTTTTTGAATGGGAGGAATGTTGGTCCCATTCGACTGGCTTCGCTGGACACCAAAGGGGCCACTGTGCTTTTTTGCGCCTGTAATGGGCAGCATCTTCACCCGCTTTGTTCAATGGAAAGGTCGGTGCTGTTGGGACAGTCTGCGGCTGGATGGTTGCATGGCGTGAGGAAACCCGGGATAAGAATGGAGCGTCAGCGCAGAGCGCCGATGCGGATGTGGAACTGTCGCGGCTTGGAATTGAAGCAGATTTATGTGGGACAGGTAATGTGAGACAATCTCTTTTTGTCAATGGATGCTAAAGCTGCGTGTCTGCTTTCAACATTTAGCTTGTAGTCGACGCGCACATTCCACCATGATGTCCCTGATCCACTGGTGAAAGGATGCTTTGATCCTCTCCTCTTTCATCTCGAACTGCTTTATGTAACAAAGATGGTACAGAAAGTGCGTAAGAATGAATGACTCTGTGATTTTTTTGTGCTGTCATATTATTTTTTTTTGTTCTTTTGACTTCAAGACGGCGCCGCGAGAGTCACCTGCCTTTCCAGCAGCTCATGTATTTTGTTTTTCTACTTTCATCACTTTGCTGCTGTGAAATGTAAATTTATCCACTGCGAGACTAATAAAGGCAAATCCAATCCATATAAGGCGCACCAGCATATAAGGCGTGGGGTCTCCTTTTCAATAAAATCAAGGCTTTTGGGTTTATACACCAGAAAAAAACGGTAGTTTTTTTAATTAGTTTTCATATATAATCATCCAAATTAAAATGAAATAACACTTGAAAGCTATCAGTCTGTGTGATGACTTCATATATAAGGCGCACCTGCATATAAAGTGTGGGGTCCCCTGTTCAATAAAATCAAGGCTTTTTGGTGCGCCTTATACAGCAGAAAATACGATATTTATTAAAAAAAGTGTTTTCATCGATAATCATCCAAATTAAAATGAATTAACACTTGAAATGTATCAGTCAGTGTGGTATGGAGGTATGCATGGCTCAAATATCACTTTTTGATTGATATTACTGGAATAAATCAACTCTTTCATGATACTCTAATTTCTGAACCTGCACCCGTGTATAAAAAATATATATCTTATTGACCAGTTTTATTTTTATATTGCAGCCATCTTGATTTGAAAATTGCTTTCTTGTCCATTGAAATGTTGATTTAAAATCGATAAGCCCTATCAGCCAGTAATAAACGATTCCAAGTAAAACACTCACATCCAGAGTATTCAGCTCCTCCAGGGATTGGATTTCTTTCACGGGGTCAACCTGCTGCTGGCGGATGAAGTCGGCGATGGCCACCACTGACCTCTGACCCCTATATTCCCGCTTCATCATCATGCCGTTGCGGAACAGCTTCAGCGTGGGGTACTTACTGATGCGGTAGCGCTGGGCTATGTCAGCTGCGCGGGGGCAGAAGGTGAAGTTAGAGGAAGTGATTGATTGATTGATTGATTGATTGATTGATTGATTGATTGATTGATGAGAAGAGTAAAGCACGTTCACGCGCAAAAAAACGGGGGGTCCAAAGAGCGGTGGCGGGCGATGGTGGCGGTAAAAAGGCTGAAAACACAACCTTCAGACAGCTCTGAGCTCTGATCTCCCACATGAAAGTTGCCTCCCCACTGGGGTAAATATTCGCTGTGCAGACACTCCCTCCCCGTGTGCGTGCGTGCGTGCGTGCGTGGCAGGTGTCAATCTCTCTGTGGGGTGTCTCTAAGCCTCGAGGCTTCACAGGAAGAAGCAGTTTTGTCATTAGCCTTCAAACAGTTTGTGGGTCATCAATAATTCTCTTTAATTTGCTTTATCTCAAAAGGATGCGGCCGTCCGGGGCTGTTTGTGTCTGCGTTGCGCTTTGGTGCGGCGGCCATCTTTGCGGACGTTGACCGATCAAATACGGTGCAGGTATGTGCGCGCGAGGCCTTTCCATTTCGGGCGCACAACATGAAAGGCGGCAAACTGTTTAGAGCATTGAATCAACAACGTTCACAGAGCTTATGAAATATACTTGAAAGGATATCGATATTCGTAATAGCGCAATTTAATTTTCAACCGTTGGCTTCTTTTGGACTGGAGATGTTAGATCGACTAATTCGAGCTTTGCAATTAAAGTTAAGTCAAAAGTAAAAACGGGAGTTTTACAGGTGATGCAAGTACACAGCAAGTGCATGTTAGGTGCAAGAATGATTTTCATCCACTTGTGTGGCTTTCCTCATTGGAATTGGCACAGACTGGTGAGTGATGTGGGTCTCAGCGAGTGAGAGTGTATAGTTAATGGCAGATGACGCGTTGTGGCCACCGTGTTTATTGCTTTTTTCTGGTTTTCTTACTTTTTCGTCAATAAAGCAATTGAAAATTGATTGTGGGGGTGCGATAGGATATACAGAATTTAATTTGTTACCATTAACTCATTCGCTGCCATTCATGCCATTCATTCTCTCGCGAATTTCTCCATTGTGAGACAAATAAAGGTTTCAAGATAGACGTGCTTGCACAAGGAGTGGTCGGAAAAAAGAAACGGAGGGGCGGACATGGAAAGACTCACAATGCTGGTCGCAGTCAACTCGTGCAAACACCACCTGCTTGGTGTCGGGAAACTCCTCCCGCATGATATTAGACGCCTCCTCAAAAATGGGATGGAGCATCTGACTAAATCTGCACCTGAAAAGAAGCAATATTTTACATAATAAGCGACGGTGATTGAATGTGAAATCAACAATTTTAAACTGTTATCAAGTCATCTTTTGGTTTACATAGATAACGTTTTTTCTAATACTCCCATGACAGTTAAAGTCAAAAGTTACTTGCATGGGGTTCTGACAAAGCACTGGTCAGACCTCTGGCAATGTTTTTCCCTTCCACGAGGGGGCAGCATTTGCCTTTTGTCCATGTAGGCGCTTTGTTACAGCTTCAGCTGTTGTTATAGCGCTACATTAATCAATGGTCAATTTTTGACCACGACATTCATCAAGGAGGAGACTGTGCTGAGCGGTTGCGCCTCTTCGGCAGCAAGAATATGCCAGTACTGTTTTTGAATGGGAGGAATGTCGGAGCCATTCGACTGCCATCGCTGGACACCAAAGGGGCCATTGTGCTTTTTTGCGCCTGTAATGGGCAGCATCTTCACAGCCCCGCTTTGTTTAGCGGAAAGGTCAGTGCTGTTGGACAGTCTGCGGCTGGATGGATGCATGGCTTGAGGAACCCGCGATAAGAAGAAAGGAGCGTCAGCGCAGAGCGCCGATGCGTATGTGGAACTGTTGCGGCTTGGAATTGAAGCAGATTTATGTAGAACAGGAGATGTGAGACAATCTCTTTTCGTCAATGGATGCTACAGCTGCGTGTTTGTTTTCAACATTTAGCTTGTAGTCGACGTGCACATTCCACCATGATGTCCCTGATCCACTGGTGGAAAGACGCTTTGATCATCTCCTCTTTCATCTAGAACTGCTTCATGTCATCACAAAGAGGGTACAACAAGTACTGAAGAATGAATGTCTCTCTGTGTCTTTGTTTTGTCATATTGTCTTTATGTTGTCATATTATTTGTTATTTATTTATTTATTTTTGTTATTTTGACTTCAAGACGGCGCCGCGAGAGTGGCTGCCTTTCCAGCAGCTCATGTATTTTGTTTTTCTACTTTCATTCCTTTCATCACTTTGCTGCTGTGAAATGTAAATTTCTCCACTGTGAGACTAATAAAGGCATATCCAATCCAATCCAATCCAATATGTCTGTATTGTAATGTATTTTGGACAGTCACCCTCATTTCAAGCGCAGATAACTACAAACCCATATAACTTGGGAATTAACTTTTTTTCTGATGAAAGAAGAGAGTCGAAGGTTTCTTACGCTGTACTGAATGTTTATGTACAGTAGACCTAAAACTTAATATTCTATGGGTCCTGCAATCTGAAGGAAAATGACAAAAACCCTGGCACTGGAGAGGACACATTTTTTGCACATTGTCTGGCAGTGAATGAGTCAATTACCACGGCCTCCAAAATGGGAAAAACTAAAAATGCGATTTATTTTTCTCACTATGTTTAGACTAAAAGCAAATTTTGATGAAATGGATTCCAAGCATCTGTTTATGGCTTCGATGTAGCTCCGTGTGCAAAAGAATCTGCTGTACAATTATGTTAACAATGTTGATATCACAAAAAAATATATATAAAATGAGCAGACACAAAAGTCACTTACCAGTCAGCATAAAAGTTAACTAAGGAAACACCAGCATTATCTGGAAGCAAACACACACAATCATGAACATGCTCACAATATTATAAAATGTAAATTCGGCGTCGGAGTGCAGTGCTCTCTGTTGTCTTACTTAAACGTCATCAATGTTGGCTGAGTCCAAACTGGTGATTTCTGCTTGTCCGGGAGTGGTAAGGCCCATTACCTTTAGAAAATAATCAGACATTAAAACCAAAGAGCGACAACGGAATGGGATATTTGGTAAGGAAAAATGGCCGTCCGTGTGTTCGCGTCTTATTTGGAGAAATATGCAAGTGAGAGCAAGCATGAAAAAAAACAAAGACATACTACACTACCCGAGTCATGCTACTCCATTATTAGCCCCAACGAAGAATTCAGTGGCGTCGTTTTTGCCTATGTAGGATATAAACTCATTCGCTGCTGTTCCTGAATTTAATTCAAAAGTGTCACGTGGAGCGCCATTTCTGAATTTGTTCGGTTTTGATTTTTCTTGCCGATAAATCGCTGGTCAGACCTCTGCCAAAGTTTTTTCCCTTCCACGAGGGAGGTGCCGATAAAGTGCTGGTCAAACCTCTGGCAATGTTTTTTTACCGTCCACCAGGGGACAGCAGTTGCCTTTTGTCCATGTTAGCACTTTCTTACAGCTTCAGGTGTTGTTAAAGCGCTATATAAACCAATATGTGTGGATTGCATTGTATTTTGCACAGCCGCCCCCATTTCAAGCTCAGATAACTACAGACCCATATAACTTAGGAATGAACTCTTCTTCTTCTTAAAGAAGAAATCTAAGGTTTCTTCGCTGATTTTAATGTTTATGTAGTCCTAAAACTCAATATTCTGTGGGTCCTGCAATTTGAGTGAAACCCTGGCACTGGAGTGGACACATTTTTGCACATCATCTGACATTAATGAGTTAACCTTTTACACCAAGATGAGTTCTACAGATGTATCAATTGATTGACAGATAATCACTGAAAGATAAATCAACAAACATTTAGATGATAATAGAAAAATCTAGCTCAATCAGGATTGTATTGAATTTTGTACAGCCACGCTGATTTCAAGCTCAGATAACTCCAGACCCACATAACTCAGGAATTTGCTTTTTTCTGATAAAAGAAAAAGAGTCTGGCAGTGAATGTGTTAAATGTCGCTCCATAGATTGACTTTACATGAGATACGAAATGTAAACCACGCTACAAAAGAAATGGCAAAATGTCATGTTAGTCGTATCAAATTTGGCAAGTGTGTACACACCCAAAAGCAAATAATGCTGAAGAATCCTTTGAGTAGTCATCTACAAGTGTCATCATTATCTCGCACAAAAGCAAACATTGGAGTGTTGATTGTTGGTGTGCCAATGACTCAAGAAGGATCGTTAATTACTTATCCCGGATATTCCAAACAAATACGCCATAGGCTATGCCTTGACTGTCGTTTATACAAAACATTTTGGAAGAAATATTCCCTTGCACTATTTTCAGTTCGTTGGGTACTCAAGTCGTGCTTTTTCTTAGACCGCAAAAAAATACACATAGACAATGCCTATTTTTTTCTTAATTGGCTGTCAGTGTGGCTCTTTAGAAAACTGCAAATGATAAATGTACCGTATTTTCCGGGGTGTAAGGTGCACCGGAGTATAAGGCGGAACCTCAATAAATGGTGTATTTTCAAACATTTTCCATACATGTATATAAGGACTATAAGGCGCACCTTCAATGAATGAAAGTAGTTTTCCAAATATAATCTCTATAGATATATAAAAGTTTTCTAAATATAAGGCACACCACATTATAAGGTGCGACAGTAGATGCTGGGGTTACACACAAATTCTTCCACACGGGGATATGGTGTTGATGGCTGGTGACAGGAGTTGCAAGACCTGTTGTGGTTCAATATTACTTCACATATAAGGCGCAGGGTCCTCTTTTGAAGAAAATGAAGGCTTTTGGTTGTGCCTTATACAGTGGAAAAGATGGTAATAAGAAGACACAATGTCTGTTGAGGAAAACGACAGAAATTATAGCAAAGTACGAGAATAGCGTTGAGCTGAATGCAGCCGCGCAGTTTGATACGGCAAATTGTTGCATTTATACTACTCTATTTTCAAGTTCACATGGTGCACCGTATTAACTCATTCACTGCCATTCACAAATTTATTCGTGAATAGAAAATATGAATTCCCAAATTTGTTCGGGAATGTTGTTTTTTTTCATGCTTGGGGGCCGATAAAGCGCTGACCATGGCCTCTGCCTAGGTTTTTTTTTCTTTTCCACAAGGGGGCATTCCCCCCTTTTCCATGTTAGTTCTTTGTTCCAGCTTGAGCTGTTGTTAAAGCGCTATATAAACCAATATGTATGTATTGCATTGTATTTTGGACAGCCGCCCTCATTTCAAGCTCATATAACTCCAGACACGTATAATTTAGGAATTAACTCTTGAAAGAAGAGGGGCTAAGGTTTCTAACGCTCTATTGAATGTTTATCTAGTCCTAAAACACAATATTCTGTGGGTCCAGGAATTCAAGTGACAATGACAAAAACCCTGGCACGAGAGTGGACACATTTTTGCATCAGAATAAGAATACCTTTATTCGTCCCACAATGGCGAAATTTGCATGTCTGGCAGTGAATGAGTTAAACAGAGTAGCGGAGGTATTTCTGTATTTGACACATACAAGACACATTGGATTATTGGTCGGCTGGATGCACGCAATCATATGTTTTTTAAAAGACAGTGGGAGCAAAATTTGATTTTGGATCAACTTTATTCGAGTGATGAAATTTATTCACTTATTTTTATGATCAATCGCTATCAAAACTATCAAAGTCCTAATCTGTCTGCATGAAATGAACAGCTGGGAAAGTTCACAATCAAACAACGGCAAGGTGCTCCTGCGTCACTATCACAGTTAGTCTTGTTGCTTCTCAGAAACGATGCAGCTTTGCGTCAGCTCGCACAACAGTGCAAAGTACATAAACCCAAGCATCTAACAATGCATTCACAAATTGTGCCATAACTCGCCCATCGCTTCCTTTCAGTCTTAGTAAAGGTTTGTTCGCCATTGCTCTCACGCCACTTGCAAAGTCCCTTGGCAGTCTCTGTCCATGACGATGCCAACCAAGCACTTTACGGACAACTTGTGCGTATCGCTACTCCGCTTCTCTCCCATCTTGTTTACAGTGTATTTCAATGGGAAATCAAAAGTGAGTGACAGCTCATCCATCTTGTGTTTCTCGTAATTTTTGTATTTCAAAATGCAAAGAATGGGTGTGGCGCATTATTTGCCGTGGACAAAGCAGGTATGTAGGAATGTGGGCTTTGGCTGACAGTGGGTAAACAGAAAACAAGTCGGACTACCAGAGCGGCAGAATAAAGGATTAATATCAATTAAAAGAAAGTGTCCTTATTTAATATAACGTGACGATTTTTACTGCAGTAGGCGTGGTCAGTTTTTCCTTGAAATCCGCCGGATGTTGCTGGGTCACGGACATCTTTACCTGGATGGACCCACCATTTCATAAAACAAAAGCATCAAACACTATGCATTAATTTTCTTAAATTATTTCGCAGATTTTCGATTCCCGTAGTCTTCTGCATAACTGTCTGACCTTCCCCGAGAGAGGCAACGTGTCGGCATAACACGTCTGTTAAGCGTCATTAAAGTCACACAACAGGATTCACAGATTTTGGAATGCCGTGCATGCTCATTGTCTTATCAGGCGTTCTGTCCATCTTGGGGAAATTTTTAGACTGATGTGCGCCTGATAGTGATAGAATTGCGATCCTGTAAAAATAAGAAATAAAAATTGCATGGCACTTATGAATACCACCTTTTTAAGGGTGATGTCTAAAAAACAGATCATTGATGAATCGGCTGACTGAAGGAAAAAAAAAAATCAATGCATAAAGTAACATGTTTCTCCAAAATCATTTGGGATCAATGCTCATCTATTGTACAAATACTCACTATGGGTGAGTCGGGCAAGGCCATACTCCCCGCAAATATATTATTTAAAAAATAAATTACTGAAACTTTTTTATGTGTAAGTTAATTTAAGTTGGTAAGTAAGTTGGTCAATGGACGCTACAGCTACAATGGACGCTACACATTTTCAGCATGACATCCCTGATCCACAAGTGAAAGGACACTTTTATCATCTCCTTTTTCATCTATAACTGCCTCAAACAACATTGTATGCGGAAAAGTGGTGAATATTGCATGACTGTCTGTGTCTTGTGTGTTGTCTTATTGTATCTTCTACTTTGATTACTTTGTTTCTGTGAATTGGGAATTTCTCAATTAGTAGGACAAATAAAGGATTCCTGATTCTGATTGCCCACATCATTGGCACTAACAGCCCGATATCATCACAGATGTTAGCTTTTGAACTTTGTCTCCATAACGCTGTAGAATCTAGATGGTTCTCTTTCCTCTGTACACAACATTTACTTTGCATAAATGTGAATTAAGCTAATGGTTATTTGCCAGATATTGACATGTATCGGTTTGAACATTAAATGCCTTGTCTCTTTCCAATTATTAGTAAATACAGGTTGAACACGATTTCCGAATAACTGTACTCCGTTTTGACACAAAGTCCAAACTTTATTGGAGCTAGGTTTGAAAAAAAATTACATTCACGGCCTAGATCACAAAGCCAACATATTATTTTGTCTTCCTTTGCTGCAACTCCTTTAATTTCTGGTTTCCATTATTGCTGCTGAAATGGAAGCATTATGGCATGAATTCTGTTCACATTATCTTCTTAGTCATTAACTTGAAACAAGGAAAATGACCACGCAAAACTGACTGTTCTCAGGTCAGCCCTAAAGTAACATAACATTTCCGGGTTGTTAACCAATGAGATTAAGCCACAACAGAGGAATCCACCAACCGCGAACATCATCCAACACGAAGAGATAAATTGTAATCTATTTGACGTTAAAAACGTATTTAATGTAAAAGCACACCGGAGGTATACACTTAATTGATGGATACATTTCTTCGACCAAACGAAAATGTTGACATTCTACCACATTAAATATAGCACGGCGAATTAGGTTAGTCCGGCTAAAGTAAGAAACTTCAGGAGTATGGTTATGCCTAAAGTTTGGACACGATGTATGCTAAACAAATAGCATACGAACTGTTTGCGTTGAGCCAAAGTTAATTACAAAACCATCTGTAATCTTATTCAGTATCACCGGCTCGTTTACGCAACCGGTTAATGCTAAACGATATGCAAAAAAACTCGCCAATCACCTTGCCAAGGGCACGAAGGGGTAGCAATGAATACGCAATTTGTCACATTCGTTACAGCTCCAACAAAATAAAGTCGCCACCTCAAATGACAACAGGCTGTTCGGTAAAATAGAAGCTGGACTGACTGGATGGCTGGCTCGGACCACTCGGCTAACGTTAGCCTGCCCATTAGCACTAATCAACGGAATGTCATTTGCAGGGACCAGAGAAAGGCGCTTACCAGGAGTATGACGCAAATGATGCGGTCACAGAAGAAAGGCAATATTACTGATAGTTTCATCGTATTGTAGAATGTGTGAAGATGGAGTTGGTGGTGGTGTTCAGTCGTCCCGTTCTGCTTCGAGGCCGCTCTACTAGCTGCAGCAGGAACAGCGGCGAACCGATCTCGTGGTGACCACGGAAACGACAGGGAAACTTCCGGTAAACCAAAGGGTCATGTGGGAAATGTAGTTGTAGAATCACATACAAACAAACGTCCGTCTTGTAAAATAAACTACAAACATGGGAGCGATTGAAACAATGGGAATTGTAGTGTTTAACTCTCACAGCATCCAACGGGACGCCCTGGAAGAAAACTTTAGTTTGGCATTCAAAGGTAAACATAACATTACACTAGCAGAGAAAAGAGCAACAGCTAAATAAATGTTAGTAGTTTACCACGACCCGCGCTTTCCCAAGCCACTTATTTGTCGTATCGTTAAGAGGCTTTTGATAACTTTCAGGGACGAGTTGCATCATTTTCCGTCCTCATTCTGATGAACTAGGATGCGTCATTTTTTCTTGTTTTCAACGACACATTGAGGTCATTTTGTGATGCTCAGCATGAACATGCTCACGATTAATTCGCGTGATGGTTGTCAAAGCTAGCTCCTAAACAAACTAGACGTTATTGAGGTACTGAGATAAGATCATTTTAGTGGAACAATATCTTCTTTTCCTTTCGGCTTTTCCCTTCAAGGGGTCGCCACAGCGAAGCAGTGTCCTCCATCTCCAGAGGTTTGATTCACGTTTGTTTTGGACAAGCTTTTACGTCGGATGCCCTTCCTGACTTAACCCTCTGTATTTATCCGGGCTTGGGACCGGCACAAGAAGACACTGGCTTGTGTCCCCTTGTGGCTACAGAACAAGCAACTCTATGAACTGAATAAAGATGAAGATGTGGCGTCACACGGGCACACCGCAGCACTGATGCGTGGATGCTTTTGAAGAGCGCCTTTCTACCCTTTCATGTCTTTCAAGCCTTTTAATGTCATTGATGTGCGTCTCAGCCTGACGCATTTCCCACACATGAAAATGGGTATAAAAGTAGCCTTCGCGGGACAGAGAGAATCAGAATCACTCGGACTGCCAAGGAATCACAGAGACTCGCAGAGACCCGCACAGGCACGCGCGGCCCACGTCGGGCGTCGGACGGAAGTCACAGCACCGAAGAATGACTTGCTCGACTCCACGCCACGATCAAGCTCTGGGACACATTTCATTTGCGTGTCACTTGCCTGACAACGAACCTACTTATGAATAAAGAGAAACATCAAACTCTTTAAAGATGCTCGATAAAAAACTCCCAAACACATAATGGCCATCGGCACAGCAGCATTCAAGTAAAGTAAAACTATACTCACCATTTGATGACATTGCTCTGATCTTACCGTGAAATGGACATCTTTTTCCCTACATTTCATCCCAAACAGAATTTCAAAGTCCTTTAATTAATTATGTGGTGCCGGAAAGCAAATTAACAATGTCAGAGTGTGGGCAAACATGGTATTTTTTAATAGTTTAATAACAGCTCAACACAAATTCGTATGACTCCCTTGGTCACTTGCAAAAGGTGTCCGTGTTTGTTCCAATTTGTGTGTTTGCAGTATTTCCAATGTGCTAGCACGCTGGCCAAGTATTAAGCACCTCCACCTCAAATTTATGAAGTTTGTAGTTTGAATGTGGCTTTCCTGCGTGGAGATTGTATGTGTCTCCACCCCTTGTTTACTTTGGTTGCCTCCGAGTACTGCAGCACCATTCTGCATTCCAGAAAACATTCATTCAGGAGGATTGATGCAACTCGTTGTCTACTGTGACTTAAAAAAATATCTCAGACATGTTTTAGATTTTACTTTGTGCCGCTCGAAACAGTTGATTAATAAACTGCAGTAAAACAATCTCACACAGTAACACTGCGATAGAGAATAGACAGAATAGAAGTTATCATATCTCAAAGTTTCATGCTCAAAAGGCCCACAATGGAAGTACAGAAAATCTGGGGTCAATGTGAGGTGAACAGACACAGCCTGTTAAACTGTCATCTTCCTGTGAGATCTGGCCTTGGACTAATTTACGACTTGGTAAACTCCTTCACAGCAAAAGTTCATTAGCCAGGTTACAAATCTATCAGTTCATGAAAAGGACCAATTCAAAATGTCTATGTTCTGTTGTTCTATAGTTGTTGGTACTTGGGCCATCCAGGGGCGTGGTATTCAAATCAAGAAGACTATGTTTTACTAATGTATCACTTAAATTTGCATATACTCTCAATAAATAGCTTGGCAGAGGGCTGCAGATCTTGGGCGTCGGTCATGAATGGCTCCGTCCCCAGCCGGCAGTAAAAGACAATCTTCCTGTGTTTGAGTCTTTGTTCACAATGTCCGACCGAACATCTTTGACATATTGTCATTCTGGCAGTATATTGTGTGAGCAGGTGGGTTTGTCTCAGTATGTGATTGATCCTCTTTCTCGCTTTCCAGCAGGATGAGGGATCAGGACACGTAGGGTACATGCATGGATTCATACCCAACAACTCTACACTGAACTGGGATACATCTGCTGAAGTGCTGCTTCCAATGCCACAATGGTAAGAATCTGACACAAAAGTGAGCAACAGTGTTTTAATTTGGGGATTTTACACCCGTAAAAATGGTTGTGGGTAGTTCTGGGGTTAACCCCTTCTGCAACCAGATTATGTTTCTTTCCCAAGAGACAAAGTCAATTGAGACTATAACAAACCCTAATTATGTGGCCTGTTACAGCCTAATTGTTAAGGAGATTAACTAGAATGTTGAATTGAAATCCCTACATTAATATTTGATGGGCTCAAGATGTCCGCAGGGGGTTCACAGTGTGTGAGCTACTCACAGATGGAGAAATTGGAAGAGTTATCTCACGCTCGCTGACTCTCGGTGGTATAAAATGGGAACAATTGACATTCCAATTTTGTTGTTTGTGTTTGATTTGATACGGTTTAATTCATTATTATGTTTTGGAGGGAAAAAAAGTATAGAATGTATATACGTCAGCCATTTTACCTGGCAGCATTCAAATAAGGGGAGTATGAACATATTGTCAAGAAAATGTTGACATGACTTTTCCTTTATAGAGATAGAAGTAATGTTGAAATGTGATTCAAGGCCAAATGGTATCAGTTCTTTAAATCGGACATATTCCTGAAATTAGTCAATTAGTCTTCCGTCACTGAAAATATTCCCTTTGTTGTTTAGGAATTTGTGTGCCTCCATTAAAAACACTCACCCATTCTAAAATTACAATCAGAATCAGAATCATGTTTATTGCCATGTAGAACACACAAGGAATTGGTCTGCGGTAAACCACACTGCACTCGTATCATAATAAAAATTGCAAGGAGGCACTATACGGTGATATTTGGGTTACTATTTAAAGAGTTAATGGCTTGGGGGAAGAAGCTGTTGAAATGTCTGGGATTTAGTGCGCATGGATCGGTCGCGCCTGCCTGAGGGGATTCGCTGGAAAAGGTGTTGGGCAAGGTGCAGAGGGTCCAGTAGGATTTTCCGCGCTCTTGTTTCGATTCTTGCAGTGTGTAAGACCTCAAGAGTGGGTAAGGTGGTTCCAATGATTTTTTTTCCACCGTCCTAACTGTCCGTTGAAGTCGGATTCTGTCCATTTTTGTGGTGACCTCGAACTAAACCGTGATGGAGGAACACAGGATTGATTCCATGAAAGCCGTGTAGAAGTGTCGTAGTGTCATAGTGTCATAGTGTCGTATCAGGTAAAATTCAGGGTAGGCAAAATTATTTGGAATAACTTGTTAATACAGTGATAACTCAGCTTACAAACGTAATTGGTTCCCAGAAAGGGTGTGTTATTTCCCATAAGAAACCATTAAAAATGAGAATAATCCGTTCCAAGGTCCCCATAAAACATAATTTTCGAATAAATAAGCCTTAAAACTACACAAAATATACATTATTTTATGTATAATAAATGTGCCATGGTATTGTAATTAAAGAAATAAACTGCACTGTATAATAAAGTTGTTTTATTTACCTAAGTGATGATAGTTGTCAATGGATGACAAACTTCCCGGTTGCCTCTTGATGATATCCGAGTGAAGTTGCTGTGCTTTCTCGGCGATAATACCCTCACTCACAATGTCCCCTGATCGCTGCTTTTCCTTAATCCAAATCAACAGAAGTTTTTCAACCTTTTCTATTGCCTGACAACACAGAAACACCCTTAGCCACACATAGGAATGGTTGACTTCGCATACTGGTAGTGGGACGTTGAGTCACACAAACGCACAACTCATTCGTGTTTCTCGATGATCTCCTTCTGCTCGACCGTAATTTAGTTTTGCGTCCTCTTCGGCTGAACACTAGCCTGTGGTGGGGTCTTTTTTGGTCCCATAATAGCAAAAGTATCCACAAACCACGTATGCACTCAAGTAAAGGGGTGATGAAAACTAGTTCGCCAACCAGCGTGGCGCTTCGTGTGGTTTGGTTCGTTTGCCAAAAACTAGTTTGTATGCGAAGATTATATTCTCGCGAATTTAATGTTCGTAAGGTGAAAAGTTCATAAACTAAAGCGTTCGTAAAATGAGGTATCACTGTACGGGTAATCTTTTGCCTTATCCCAATGTATTTAGTCAATATAGTGATTTTAAACACCCTCACAATTCTTCTCTGCTGCTTTTTTTCAGTTTTTAACATGTTTTCCCATTTCACATTGATTTTTTTGTTTGTTTTTCCAGCTGATTATGTCCCTCTACTGTGATTCGCCGGTGGGCACGTTGCTCTCTGCACTTTAATTGGACATTTAATTAGATCACAGTTTTAGTCCAATTAGACTCTGAGGTGTGGGGGAGAGGGAACGGAAGGGCGAAAAGGAAAAAGTCCCCAAGCTGATCTCGGTCTCCCTTCCTTTTTTTCCTCTTTCTTCGTCTGTCTTTTTCTGTCTGCCACGCCGTCCCTCTCCCGTCTCTCCCGAGGGCTGCTCATTAGTGATATAACGCGAGGACACAAAACACACACACACTCCAAGTGAGTCAAACAGCATCTGAAACACTAAGACGCCACAAGGACCTCTGCGCGGCTCACTTTTGTACACATCATTTGCTTTTCGTTTTATTGAATAATGTTTGCCGAGAAGCTAAAAGCAGGACGTTACTGGCAAATGAGTTCATGGTCTGAGGCTTTGATTAACACCGCTTGACAGGCTGCCACTCACAGCAGTATTGACCTGCAAAAACAACACAAACATAAACAACATGCCGGGTAGAAGTCTTATCGACTGAGTGGAAAGCTTTGGTATGATATCACAGCACGTATTGAGACCCGAGATCAACTTGATTACCAATAAGACGATTGCGAGTGTCAGTCAAATGCAAAGCCTGTCGACATGAGTTTAAGCTTCTCTTTAGTTTTGACCTCTTTGGGATCACAAGAGGAAAGATAACTGTTTCGATCACAGTTTGTTTTGACGGTAATTTACAGGGTTTACGCAAATACCACATATTCACATTGAAGTCCCGAGTACTGATGGTTAACAAAAATATATAACCTATCAATCATTTGTTTTTGTGATAATGTTGTGCAATTAGTTTATATGAAGTGATAGTTGCCTGTTTTTGAATTTATTCAGGAATTGAAAATATGACATGAAACGCCATTCTCGAATTTGTTCGGGTCTTGGTTTTTCTTGCGGGGCTGCCGATAAGGCTCTGGTCAGACCTCTGAAAATGTTTTTTTCCCTTCCACGAGAGGGAAGCATTTGCCTTTTGTCCATGTCAGCGCTTTGTTACAGCTTCAGCTGTTGTTAAAGCGCTATATAAATCAATATGTATGTATTGTAATGGATTTTGTACAGACGCATTTCCAGCTCAGATAACTCCAGACCCATATAACTTAAGAAGTAACTCTTTTTTTTCTGATGAAAGAAGAGAGTCAACGGTTTCTTACGCTGCATTGAATGTTCATGTAGTCATAAAACTCAATATTCTGTGGGTCCTGGAATTAGAGTGAAAATGACAAAAACCTTGGCACTGCAGTGGACACATTTTTGCACATCGTCTGGCAGTGAATGAGTTAAATTACTCATGTAGGCAAACATAAAAAATTGGGGTAGAGTGTCAATGATTAAGTTTTCTTACTCTTGCAGCAGGACCTGGTCCCGGTAATTGTCAGTGGTTCTCAAACTTTTTACCCCCGAGTGACAGGATGACTTTTATTTCTGCTTCTTGTCACTTTGGAATTACCATATTTTCCAATGTACTGTATAAGGTGCACCCAAAAGCCTTGATTTTCTTCAAAAGATGACTCTGCGCCTTATACGCCAGTGCGCCTTATACATGATGTCAAGTAATATTGAGCCACAACTTCGGTCAGCAGCCACCGACTCAATTTCCCCTGTAGAAGAAGTCCTGTGTAGTGCCTTATAATGTGGTGTGTCTTATACTGTATTTGGAAAACTTATATATTTATATATTATATTTGGAAAACTCTTTTCATTAATTGAAGGTGCACCTTATAGTCCGGTGTGCCTCACATACGGTAAAAGTTTGACAATAATGTACACCATTCATTGGGGTGCGCCTTATACTCCGGTGCACCTTATACACCAGAAAATACTGTATGTTTCCTCAAAAGCTTAATGAACCTGAGCCATTATGGTATGTATCAACGATTGGTTGGAAATTCAATACAGTCCAGTTTCTGTCGGCGACCAACTGGCTCCATCATTTGTTCTGCAACTTTGTCATAATTGGATTTTGATAAAACGTCAAATCCTTTTTGATGATATGTTTTTACGCAATGTTTCAAACCAATGAGCCTCTACCACAGATGTCAAAGTCAAGGGCCCGGGGCCAAATCTGGCGCGCCACATCATTTTATTCGGCCCGCTAAAGCAAATCAAGCATAACAAGTATCATGATGCTTGCTTAAGTCCGAACCAAAATTTCAAATTCTCTCATGTAAACCACAATAACAGTCATTATTTTTGACTTCAAATTTGAAAACTAATTATTCATTAATTTGTTGTGCATTTTATCTGTAGTATGTGGAAGGGATTCAACTTTCTAATGGGTTCCCCAAATTCATACCAAGAGGAAACCGTAATACAATATGGCCCGCTGCAAAAATGACTTTGACACCGTTGGCCTAGACTCTAAATAGATTCCCAATAATTCATCATCATTTTATGGTGTCATAATTTTAAAGCGCCATTCACAAAATACACTACCCATCTGTCCGTAGCTTCATCCATCAACCCGACACAGGAAGTTGCCTATAAACTAACAAACAGATGGACAATGCAGATGCTGCACAAGTGTTCCCCTTTTATGAACAGTTCTGCCTTTGCTCTCCTGAGTTGCTGTAAAGGAAATATTGTTTCTCGCATGTGACTCCAAGCAAAAACAACAATATAACGTGTAAACACACACACACACACACACACACACACACACACACACACACACACACACACACACACACACACGCACACACACACACACACACACACACACACACACACACACACACACACACACACACACACGCACGCACGTACACACACATACACACGCACACACAGTGCCTCAGAGGACACAAGTCAATCTTTGTGTACCTTGAGGAGTCTCCTGAGGTCTTCCTCCTTGGCACGGACGCGCACCCCTCCACCCACCCCAGTCCTGCCCCACATGGCTGCTACCGCTTCTCTGGATCTGCATGTATTTGAACGACAATGCAATAATCAGGGTTGTTCTGGCCACAGGCATCACTACCTGACCCCCTGCCTGTGGCTGTTTGACTGACAGCTGCGGTCCCGCCTAATTGCATTACCCTCCCAGGTGATTGGCTCACACCCCGGGGGCTCATTTGTCGGGATGCATTGTGGTAATGATGTAAATTAGCAGACATATATGTCACTCTGCCTGCCAGCGCCCTGCTGATTGGGCCCGCTGTGCTCCTGTGCCCGGCCCCCAGCCGAGGGAGTCAGCTCATTGGTCTTTGGGGATCGAGGATTTCCCCCAGAAATAGGGCTTTGCGGATTGGGCGTCCCTTTGGGCTGATATTCTTCATCCTCCCGCCTCTTTACCTGTCAGTCAAAATGTAGGGACGGACCCCCGCGGCTTGGATGTGCTCTCAGTGATACGCACCCACCCCAAGAGAGTCATGTAGGTGGTATAGGCACCTTTAAGTGCCTTGTGTTGGCTCAGTGCTCTAAACTGTCAGAAAATAGGCTGATATAAAAGTGTGCGCATGTGTGTTACCTATAATAGAGCGAAAGGCCACAGGCTTCTGTTCCGTTTTCCCACTGCTTACCCAGTGTGCCTTAGTTTTGTCCTCTATCAAAAAAACCAGACTCCTTCACAAAGCCCAAACAACAGTGAGACTAACACGTAGACTCAAACAGGCACACGCGCACACACAGGTGTGTGTCTGGGTTTGTGGGAGTCTAGCACTCCTGTTGAGTTTTTAAAAGGCTTGAACAAAGTGTAGATTCTTTGTTAAACGTGTTGTATTTATACACGTGGTACTATGAATAAAGAATAAATAATGTCAGCATCAGCATGAATCAATACTTTTACAGATAAACAATCAGTCGGCCCAGCACTCGGGCCGGTGATCAATGCTTTACTCTGAGTTATTGTCTTCATATTAACAAGTGAAGTGCTCCATGAGGAACGCGCGTGAAAGGAGAAAATGAGTCGGTGGCAAAGCTCTCAACAGGACCCGGCCGTTGTTTTTACAACCTCTTTTGTTTGATTCCAGACGCGCCATCTCAAAAGCCTTTTTAGACAAATTTGGATTCACCGTAGGTGTTTCCTGGCTGCACGGTGTTTGACTGGTTACCGTGTCTGCCTCACAGATTTTGGCACAGGCCTTCCTGTGTGAAGTTTGGATCTTCTCCGCGTGTCTGTGTGAGTTTCCTCCCACATTCCGAAAAACACACATGGCAGGTTAATGGATCAGATGAGTCATGATTTACTCATGGATGGACAGACAGACGGAACGATGGGTGGGTTTGGTTGAAAGAATGGATGATGGATGGATGGGTGGATGGATGGATTGGGTGGATGTATGGACAGATGGACGGACAGAAGGATGGAGTGACAGGTGGGCTTGGTTTGATGGATGGATGGACGATGGATAGGGTTTTGTTTTGTATGGACGGGATGGAAGGATGGTTGAATGGGTGTTTTTTATGAATGGATGGATGGTGGGTGGGTGGATTGATGGATTGGGTGGTATTTTTGGGGTGGGTGGGATGGATGGATTGATTGGGTAGGTGGATGGACAGACGATGGATGGGTGGGTTTGGTTGGATGGATGGATAATGGATTGGGTGTTTTTTTATGAATGGATGGATGGTGGGTGGGTGGATGGATTGATTGGGTGAATGGATGGACGGATGTACAGACGGATGGATGGGTGGGTTTGGTTGGATGGATGGATGGATGATGGATTAAGTGTTTATGTTTGGGGTGTGTGGCATGGATGGACGGACGGATGGTTAGATGGGTGTTTTTTTTGGGTGGGATGGATGATGGCTGGATGAACGGACAGATGGATGGGTAGGTTTGGTTGGATTTATGAATGGATGATGGATGGGTAGATTGGATGGATGGATTGATTGGGTGGATGGATTGACGGGTCGATGATGTATTGGGTGTTTATTTTTGGGGTGTGTGGGATGGATGGACGGATGAATCGTTGGATGGGTGTTTTTTTGGGTGGGATGGATGAATGAACGGACAGATTGTATGGATGGATAGATTGGGTGGTTTTTTGGGGTGGATGGATGGATCAATGGATGGTGGGTGGGTGGAGGGATTGTGTGGATGGATGGATGGATTTGGTTGGATACATGATGGATGGATGGGTGGGTGGAGTGATGGATGGATTGAGTGTTTTTTTGTGGTGTGGATGTATGGATTGGGTGGGTGTTTTGGGGGGATGGGTGGTTTGGTGGGGTAGATGGATGGATGTGTTTCCAAACACTCTGTTCCTCATGAAACTCTAATTGACTCCTCACCAATCTGAATGTGCCTCATATCAATTCACTTTATTGATGAGTGTAGTCCCTGGCATCTGAAATCCAGATTTTTTTGTAATCCCCTCCTGCATTTAAGATTATTCCTAAATCAATTAATGTGTTTATAGTAGCAGCGAGGGATGTTATTATTGACTCAGAGAGAGGAGGAAATATCAAAATAAATCAAGAAAAGGCCAAAGTAAGTTTTAATGAGCACTTTTCATAGTGGGAAAAAATAATTTGGATCGAACTCTGCACTGTGAGGTCACCAAGCAAACTACTGCATTTGTGGGCCAAATAAGGCTACCAGTGCTTTTTAGTGCCTTTTAGTGCTTTTTTTCAGGCTACCGGTGCTTTTTTAAATGTTGTAATGTTGGTCTTGTTAAAAAATATTAAGATAGGGCTTCCGTACTCGTCTAGCCTTGCAGCAGATACAGCAATATCAAATTTGAGTAATTATTTTCGCCAGACAAAGACAATTATAAGTGCCCTATACCCACCCCCACCCCAAAAAATAATGATAACATATCACTCACATACACCTGTCTGGTGTTTTCCAAACCCTACCCTTTCCAAACCATATTAGCAAGTTAAAAGTTCACATCTACTTTTGGGCCTACTTTCTATATTTATCACAATGTCCTAAAATTTGTGGGATGCCTGCAGGGATCCCACAAATTTATAAAAAAAATAGCAAAGCAGGGCTTTACTATTTTTATTTTTTATGTTTGTGCACATGTTTGACATTAGAACGTGCTTTGCTGACTGTCAATTAGCGATCGGTTTTGATGTTTATGGTGGATTTCAGTAAAACCTTGGTAAATAAAAACAATTATCGGGGAGGAAAAAAAACTCACTGTGACACAGCACATATGCCACGTACACAAGATGATTTACTTTTCAATCAAGGTTATAATGGGCTGCTGGGGTTGAGCGTGAGAAAGCAAGGAGGTATGATGGGTAATTGCCGTGCCGCATGCACCGTCTGCAGGAGCTTTCTTTACGAGATGAGTGGCTGTGAGGACATTCGATTCTTCTCTTCTTTCTTCAGAATGCCACATTTTTGTTTTGATTTGATTTGATTAGCCTTTATTAGTCTCGCAGTGGAGAAATTTTCACAGCAGCACAGTTATGAAAGGAGAGGAAAGGAAAGAAAGAACTAGAAAAACAAAATACGGGAGTTGTTGTAAAGGCAGCCATTCACACGGTGCCATCTTGAAGTCAAAAGAACAAAAAAACTAAGTAACAAAAAATACGACAACACAAAGACACAGACAGTCATTCGATCTTAAGCGCTTCCTGCACCCTCTTTGTTGCATGAAGCAGTTCTAGATGAAAGAGGAGAGGATGAAAGTGTTCTTTTCACCAGTGGATCAGGGACGTTATGGTGGAATGTGCATGTCTGCTACAACTAAATGTTGAAAGCAAACTCAAAGCTGTAGCATCCATTGCCGAAAAGAGATTGTGTCACATCTCCTGTCCCATGTAAATCCACTTCAATTCCAAGCCGCAACAGTTCCACATATGCATCCTTAAATCCTTAAATTTTCTGCTAATAAATTGAAGAAGCCAAAATTACGGAAATATTTGGATGATGAAAATGTCTCAGATTTTGCCATGGGATGGAACTGGTCAGTGCCGCTGGCTTTTCTGTGTTTAGAGGCAATGATTGATTTCTGAGTTGTACCCCGCAGGCTTTGTCCCATATCTCTCTCTACACACGTATACACACAAACACAGTCACACGCAAACACACACACACACACACACACACACACACACACACGCACACACACACACACACACACACACACACACACACACACACACACACACACACACACACACACACACACACACACACACACGCGCGCGCACGCACAAACACACACAGGAGCATGTTGCAGTATTAATGAGACATTAATAAGACATGAGGAGTGACCCCCCTCTTACACGCCGCTCACACAGGGATCACGCCTCCACACACTCACCCACACTTCACTCCCCAGCTGCTTCCTGTCTACAGATTACCCAGCTTTCACTGGGCCCTTGTTAAGTGGGGCCAGGAAGAGATTTAACCCCCTCAGTGGGAGCACACACACACACACACACACACACACACACACACACACACACACACACACACACACACACACACACACACACACACACACACACACACACACACACACACACACACACGCATGCATGTTGACTCTGTCAAAAGACATCAGCTTGCCAATACGTTATCAAAATGTCTTCATTTGGGGCTTGACTGCCAATGGAATGTCAGGTGTTCGTGTTAGGAATTGCAAGTTGTTGTAAAACGTTTTATCGAGATGGTTATGTAATGTATGTTGTGTTTTGAAGTCCGGAACGGTTGATGTTCAGTGTACTTAACTCATTCACTGCCAGACATGCTCAAAAATGTGTCCACTCCTGTGCCAATGTTTTTGTCATTGTCACTTGAATTCCAGGACCTACAGAATATTGAGTTTTAGGACTACATAAACATACAATACAGTGTTAGGAACCTTAGACTCTCTTTTTTTATCAGAAAAAAATGAGTTAATTCCTAAATTATATGGGTCTGGAGTTATATGAACTTGAAATGAGGGTGGCTGTCCAAAATACAATGCAATACATAAATATTGGTTTATACTCTATAGCGTTTAACAACAGCTGGATCTGGAACAAAACGCTAACATGGAAAAAAGGGGAGTGCTTCCCCCTTGTGGAAAAGAAAAAAAAACATCCTGAGGCCATGGCCAGCGCCGAAGAATGAAAAAACGACACCCAAACAAATTCGGTAATGGCGCTCTACGTCATGTTTTCAATTGCTAAATAAATGTGTGAATGGCAGTGAATGAGTCATACATGTGACCGTGTTTTCCCTTTATAAAAAAAAAAATATATAAATTTTAATAACAAAAAATATTTTTTTTTTCGAAGAATTTCTGTGATGCATGAGGAATCACCTCAGCATGACTGAGTTTTTTTTTAGGTTTTATTCATTGGTGATGATGGTGAAATTCAACCTGCTTTCATGCTTACAGCTACATAATGCTTAAGAAAATGTCCGACATGTTGGTCAAGACTTGATAAGCAAGCTATTGTATATGCACAGGAAATGACTGCGGGCTGAGTTGTGACCTTCTGTATGTTTGTGTTGCAGGCCTTAGCGCCGTCTGGCCCGGGCGCCACCCCTCTGGGCTCGCAGGTTCACGCCGCCGCTGTCAATGGCGACAGGAACGCGCTGCTCAAACTCATCACAGGTAAACAACATACAACTCGCTTGAGGTGCATAACTGCGAGGAAGCCGAAAGTCCAGCTCCTGAGAAAAAAAAACTCCAGCTATTGGAAAAAAAACTTACTCAAAAAATATATATACATTTTTTTCACCTATACAGACAAAAAGTGATTCAACATTAGTATGTAATACCGGAGTGCTTTATTGATTTCTGCCCAAAAAATATGTGCAGAAAGGTCAGAGTGCAAGGTAAGCCTAAGCAAAACACCCATTCGGCACAGCAAAACACACACACACACACACACACACACACACACACACACACACACACACACACACACACACACACACACACACACACACACACACACACACACACACACACACACACACAAGATCCTCGCCTTAATAAAGTGGCCATTGATGCCTTGTGTTCAAATATGAAAACAAATATGCACACAAGTAAGGGAGAGTTATCGAATAAGTGCATTCAAGGCCCCACCAGGTACCATAATCCATTCATTTGTGTGTACAGCAGAGCCAGTTCTACGAGACCATGAAGATCAGTTTGGTCGCACCCCTCTCATGTACTGCGTGCTGGCTGATCGCCTAGACTGTGCAGAAATTCTGTTAAAGGCCGGAGCCTCAGTCAACAAGACCGACCACAGCCAACGGACCGCTCTGCACCTCGCCGCACAGAAGGCACGGCCTACGCTGACCCCCAACACACACACACACACACACATTGGTATTGTAGTGACAGGTTAAGGATGATTCACCTCCTTGCCAAAGGGGTGCAAGATTGGTCAAATGCTGGTTGTTTGGGTGTGAGGCAAATTGGCATTTTTCTTGACTTGTATTGAGTACAACTGACAAAGTTTCTCCAATACAGTAAGTATTCTCTCATAGGGAATTCTGTCAAACGGAAATTTCTCAATCCGGAAAAAAACTCATATGTATTCATTTGTTTTACCACTAAATTATAGCAAAGATCGATTCCCTACAACGGAAAATCCAATATCCAGAACACGGAATTACAATCCATGCAAAATTTCATACTCAATATACGGAAAAAAGTTGTTTGTTTCATCATTTTTCTTGCCTGTGACGTAGTTGAGGCTACCTGCGCAGAGGAAGATGGGAAATCCCAGGTTATCCACATTAGCTGGCTTTCGAAGTCACGGGTTGTTTAGCGTAGTGTAGCAGTTTTATAAGGTAGTTCTCGTCAGCAAGTCCTGTAATCATGGCATCCAAACGTAAGAGAATCATTATGAGTGAAGTGTATTAAACTGAGCGAAGAAGGATATAAAGTGATACGATTAGGAGTAGGCAAAACTCACTCATATTTTACAAAGTAGTAAACTGCTTTCATATCGTGTTCAATTTTTTTTTAAGATGCAGTCTATTGTTATGTTTATGCACAATATAGTTTGCTATCTTATAACTTGTTTTGTTATATATGTTGATAACACTATATATGTACGTATTTATATGTTTATACAGCACATGCGTAAGACCATACATTTATTTACAGGTTCATACAGCACACGCACAATCGTAAATTCCTACATAAGGAAATTTTTGGTACAGCAAAACGAGATTCCGTATGAGAGAATACTTACTGTACAGCACTACAATTTGTTAAATAAATAGCTTTGCAAGTGAGTAACTAAATCGACCAGGTTGGGGGTCGGTGGAAAGAGGGAGGCCACTGCCCCCTAGTGACTCTAGGTACAACCAGAGAAGGTACTCAGAGACAAATTGATCAAAAATGGGAATAACACTGAAAGAATAATGATACTAATAATAATAATAATACATTTTATTTCAAACGCCTTTCAAATCTCATACAATAATATTGTTTAAATTTTCAAAGAAGCTGTGAATTAACCCATTTATGCCGAGCGTGTTCATCTGAACACAGATAAATTCATTTTCAAACGCATTAATGTTGATTTTTATTAATTCTATATAATTATATTATTGTTCATTTTATACTGTCTTTGAACCTATTTGATACTCTGTTTAGAATTTATTTCGATTGTTTTTTTTAATTGAATTAATCTGTATTCATGTGAAGATGCTCAGTGTAAATAGGTTGTGTTAAAATAAATCCCGAAACTTTACCACAAGTCAGTAGAACTCAAACAGTGGAGAAACTGCAATGATGACACTCTCAAGTAAAGCTACTACCAGTACTGAAATACCGTGAAAGAAAAGTGATTTGTAATTTTCAATATCAATTGTGAAATGTCACACCATTAATTAAAATACTGATGTTAAAATAAAGGGAATCTAGAAAATAATTTGTAATAAAAATATATGCACCTATTTTTTTAAATAACACTAAGTACAACATAAATAGAATATATAATAATATATTTTATAATACGTATAAATAATTATAAAATGAAATTTAGATAACTACCTTCTAGTATTGCCCATGTGTACGGTGTGACACAATAAAAAATTCTGGGAACATTTGTTTGACAACATATTTCCACACAATATTATCTTTATTTCATCTTATGTGCTTTGTCATCACGATTTTTGTCAAAGAAAGCTGTAGTAGTAGACATAGTACATCGTATTGGTGTATGCGTGTGCATGTGGGGAATGATCGTGATGGGTAGCGTCGTCTCTTTGACACATGATCAATAATTGGCCGAGACAGGCAAAGAGGCCAGGGATTACGGATCTAATTGGACTGAGAATAGGGAGGACAGGAGTGCATAGACACACACTCTCATGGTCGAGATGCATGCTCACACACAAGATAGATCCGTCAGGCTGTGGCTCTGAGCCGGCACCATGGTAAATATACAAAACACACTCACACAGGGAGGGCCACGCAGACACACCACCCGGGGTCCCGTGAGAGCTGTTAGGCAGTACATGACTCAGGAGGCCTCGGCTGAATACCATCCAAACAGAGGATGATGATGGCGATGATGACGGGGGAGGGGGAGAGTGGGGTGTTAACTGTCTAACAACTTATCACACGCACCGAAATGAGAGAGAATAAAGATGGATGACCCTTGAATTAAACAAGACACCACGAAAACACCACAAGGTTGTCACCGGTGTTGCTAATGTTCACCGCTAATGCTAATAAGAACACTGTGATATGATGTACATATAGAATTTTGCCTGAACCAGAGTTGTTTTTGTGTCTGTGTTTTTTTTTTTTTTTTTTTTTGGTTTATTTATTTATGGGGTGGGGTGTCGTGATGAATTTCAGGGAAATGTTCGTTTCCTCAAGCTGCTGCTATCTCGACACGCCAATTGGCTCCAGAAAGATTTGGAAGAGATGACCCCGTTGCATCTTGCCACACGACACCCTTCTCCAAAAGCCCTTGCGTTGCTGCTTAAACACATCGGCCCAGGGGAGGTCGACACACAGGACAAGAACAAGGTACAAAAAATAATACAGTAAATTTGCAGAGTTCTCAGCGTTTATTATGTTATATTACTTACCGTATTTTCTGAAAAAAAGGCGCACCTTCAATGAATGTCATATTTAAAAATATTTTCCATACATAAGGCGCACTTTATTGTAAGGGGCACCTTCAATGAATGACATATTTTAAAACGAATTTCTTATACAAGGCACGCCGAATTATGAAGTGCGTGGTCAGCTTTTGAAAGAAATCTTTTCTTTTAGGTGCGCCTTGTAGTGCAGAATAAAACGATAATTGGATTGGATTAGCCTTTATTTGTCTCACAGTGGAGACATTTACATTTCACAGCAGCAAAAACAAAATACAGGAGCTGCTGTAAAGGCAGCGACTCTTGCAATGCCATCTTGAAGTATAAAAAAAACAAGAAAGAAAGAAAGCGCCACAGGTTGACTGAGCCCTCTGGAGAATTTGTTCTCTTCAGAAACAGTCCAGATTTCTCAAAGTCAGAGTCCTTCACGGGCGAAGTGGTCTTACTCAAGTCCCAATTGCTCAAAACAGAATCCTCACTGCAATCACTTGACTTCACTCATCAACACCGAGCCGGCTCTCTGAGGAAAAAAGAGGTGAAGGGAAGTAAAGCATTGCCAAATTCAGGTCCCCAGCGGCTGAAGCAGGATGATTCTGTACATACGAAGTGGAGACACCCAAAAAGTAAAAACCGTAGTCAATATCTTATCATCCTGATCTGTCATGAAAGACAACCGTTTAACTCAGACATGATGACGTTGATGCCGTTTTCCCTAATTCGTATGTACTTAAAACACACACTGAAAGCCTTTCCACGGTTTGTCTGAAAAAACCCAGCCGCATAACGAATGGTATTCGTTGAGGAGTTTGAGGTCATCCGCGCTGATGTCGCAGTGAAACCTAAGTATCTGCGGCCGCAAGGACAGAGACTCCCTTGTGTTACCATGCCAAAGTGTGACATCATTAGTTAGTTTTGTAATGATCCAATATGCATCATCGTGTCAGATGACAGCCACTAGGTTTTATTTCGCCGTTATCTGGCTTGCTTCTCAGCACTTTCATTTGCGTAATAGAATAAACTCAAAGCCGCAAGCCAACAACGGTCCTCACTGTTCTATAAGTCGTCATACCCATCACTTGTTTTTCATCTACCCTACTTGTCTGTCTTCACAGCAAACCGCCCTGCACTGGTCAGCGTATTATAACCGGCCGGAGCACGTTCGCCTCCTCATCAAGCACGATTCCAACATCGGCATCCCGGACAGCGAGGGCAAGATACCTCTGCACTGGGCCGCGCACAGCCAAGAAGCCAGGGCCACGCAAACCGTTCGCTGTATCCTGGTATACATCGTGCATAAAGTTGTGAGAGTTCCAATCAGGAACAATAGACGAATTGTGTTTTCTTTTTTTCGTTTGTTTTGTTTGCTTTTTTTTTTGCCGGCAAATACAAAGTCAAAATTGCATGCGCATTAGGTACCGCGCTATAAATACGCTCCCTTCAATATTTGGTTAAATGTCCCTGAGGACCTGCATTTTCCTGGTGTCGCAAAGTCGTGACTCACTTTCGTTGAGAAACAATGACCTTGCATATTTTTAGGAACAATAAAGAAAAGGTATTGTTGAAACATGCCTATTACATGCATATAGTACCTTTCAAAGTACATACATGATTTGGAAATTCAAGATGATCATCTACTGTATGTAGAAGATTATATCGAGTAGAATTAAATCTCACAGTTTCCCAAAATACAACCGTAATATTTGACCTATTTCTTGGTACTGCATTTTATTAGCAAAATTCTTTATCTTGTGGGAAGTCGGTCAAGTAGAGATGCATACAAGTACTGTGTTTTCCGGTGTATAAGGCACACCAGTGTATAAGGCGCACCCCCAATGAATGTATGAACTTTTTCCATGTACAGTATAAGGTGCACCCCACTAGAAGACGCACCTTCAATGAATGAAAAAGGATTTCTCAAATATAATATATAAATATGTCGGAATAATGCCACCCAAATTGAGGATCCAGAAGTACCTACTGACTTTTAAGATCTCAGAGTAATCAAAAGATCAGGATGTTGTGAGCACAAGGCTTGGTGTGGAAAATAATATAACATATTTTCTGGTGTATAAGGCGCACCAATGAATGATGTATTTTCATTTTTTTTTCCATATATAAGGCGCACCAAACTATAAGGTGCACTTTCAATGAATGAATATGCAAAAGTTTTCCAAATATAAGGCACACCACATAAGGCGCTACAGTAGAGGCTGCAATTTCTTATACAGGGTCAAATGTAGTCGGTGGCTGCTGACATTAGTTGCGAGACCTGTTGTGCCTCAATATTACTTCCTATATAAGGTGCACCGGCGTATAAGGCGCAGCGTCATCTTTTGAAGAAAATCAAGGCTTTTGGGTGCGCCTTATACAAAAAAATACATTAAATGTCTTTTTGCACCCCAATAATACATTTCATTCAAAATAATGTTACTTCCCAAATGGAAATACAGCATGTATGCTTGGATCGATGTTCACGATGATAAAGTCTCCACAGTGTAGGATGAAATTCAACTCCTATGATACCAACAAAACCCAAATAGGCTTTCGAGTCTCAATGTGTTGTACTCAATCACTAAACTAGCTTGACGTTAGAGTGAAGTCATACTTACAGCTCATATGTCTGGATATCACATGTAGGCCATAAATGCCCTGAGAATGTGACAAATCTTCTCCATATTATTCACCTTAAGAAACCACTGCAGTTAATTGCAGAGCATTCTTAACCATTAACTCATTCACTGCCAGACGATGTGCAAAAATGTGTCCACTCCAGTGCCAGGGTTTTTGTCATTTTCATTCAAATTGCAAGACCCACAGAATATTGAGTTTTAGGACTACATAAACATTCAATGCAGCGTAAGGAACCATATACTCTCTTCTTTTATATGAAAAGAGTTAATTCCTAAGTTATGTGAGTCTGGAGTTATCTGAGCTTGAAATGGGGCGGCTGTATAAAAGGCAAACGCTGGCCCCTTGTGGGAGGGAACAATATTGCCAGAGGTCTGACCGAAGCGTCAAACGCACCCCCTCCCAAGAAAAAGCAAAACCCGAACAAATTCGGGAATGGGGCTCCACGTCATGCTTTTCAATTCCCGAATACATTCTGGAATGCGAGTGAATGAATTAAATATGATCTGTCTGTATAGTCGTACAGTGATGGGACTTTTGACTACCTCTTAATAATGAGTATTCGACCCAGTCTCGTGTTTTGAACCATCAGATAAAAATCACTGCTTTGTGTGTCTTTGATTACAGGCCTGATGTAGCCATGAAGCAACGTCTACAATATACTCGGTGTTTTTGTTTGTACGTTGATGATTCTAGAATCGCTAGGATGGGGCTTATAAACATAGTCCGCAAAGTTCAATTGGCCTAAGGAGAGTTATTTGGGAAAGCCATACCAAAGTTTCTGATGGCTTTTGCGAAATTCTTACGGAACACGCCAAGGCAATAAAAAAAAAGTTTGAAAGTATATCCTTCAAAGCCTCGTATTCATCAAGCCTCCATGCCCACGATGAATAATTAGCTTTGTTTAAATCCACTCATTAATGTCTTTCGCAGGAAGCAGCTCCCACGGAGTCTCTCCTGAACTGGCAGGATTATGAGGGTCGGACACCCTTGCACTTTGCCGTCGCCGACGGTAACGAGGCAGTGGTGGAGGTTTTGACGTCTTACCAGGGCTGCAATGTGACCGCTTACGATAACCTCTTTAGGACGCCGCTGCATTGGGCCGCTCTGCTTGGTAAACTGACGCACATCTCACATGACTCCTTTTTACTGATTCGACTGCCCTTCCATCGTTGCGGCTTATCGGTTGAATTTTGTGTGGCGTACCACCTAAAAAGCCAAATGTCACTTGGGAGCCACAATTTTTGCTTTTGAGGTTTGTAGGTCACAGTGATTATGGATGAAATAGAAATTAAAGCCGTCAATTTAAACAAGGCTGCTGTGTAAAATATATGAAAGTAAACAGCAGATAAAATAATGGCTTTTGCTGATGTAAAGAAAATGTAGATTGCAAAAAAACTCATTCACTGCCAGACGATGTGCAAAAATGTCTGCACTCCAGTGCCAGGGTTTTTGTCGTTTTCACTCAAATTGCAGGACCCACAGAATATTGAGTTTTATGACTACATAATAATAATAATAATAATAATAATAATAATAATAATAATAATAAAATAATAATGATGATGATAATAATAATAATACATTTCATAACATACATAAACATTCAATCTGGCGTAAGAAACCTTAGACTTTCTTTTTTCGTTAGTAAAAAAAAAGGCGTTAATTCCTAAGTGAAATGGGTCTGGAGTTATATGAGCTTGAAATGAAGGTGGCTGTACAAAAGGCAAATGCTGCCTCCTCGTGGCAGGGAAAGAACATTTCCAGAGGTCTGACCAGTGCTTTGTCTCAAGAAAAAACCAAAATCTTAAGAAATTCGGGAATTGTGCTCCAGGTCATATTTTCAATTCCCAAAGAAATTCGGGAATGGCAGTGAATGAGTTAATTATTACAGTTAATGTAATTTAATTCCTCCATTCATTTTATCGACTACTGCAGGGGCAGCAGGGGTCAATCGAAGCTGATCGTGGCAAAAACACACAACCCCCTGAACCAGTTGCTTCGCAAAAACATTATTTGTTGAATACATTTTTGTCGGTTTGTTTATGTCACATTTTACCGATGACGTTTCAATCCATTCCTTTCAAATATCATGCCATGCATACATCTTATGAGAAATTCTATTAGAAATCACAAACAACGTTAAGTTGAGGTTGCCTGCTGGTCGTAGTAAAATACAGTGGGACCTTGGCTTATGCACTTAATTGGTTCCCAGACAGAGTGTGTACGGCGAAAAGAATGTATCCCAAAAATTAATTTCCCATGGGAAACCATTAAAATGAGAATAATCCGTTCCCAGGTTTCCATAAAATATAATTTTCAACTATATTAGCCTTAAAACTACAAACAATATACCTAATTCTATGTATAATAAATGTGCCATTGTATTGTAATGAAAGAAATACACTGCACTGTATAATAAAGTCGTTTTATTTACCTTTGTGATGGTCGTTGATGTTATGAAAGTCCGGTTAGGCATCTTTTTCCAAAAAAGGCCGGTCACATCTGCATTAAATACTTGCTGAGGAACGTATCCTTCTTCTTTCACCATTTCGAGGAATGATCGCTTGTAGGCTTTGACAGCTTTAGTGTCAGAACTGGCTGTCTCACCATGACGAGTAATGAATCCCTGTACGGCTTAAACTTCTCGAACCATCCGTTGCTAGCTTTAAAATCATCAATATTGCCGCATGACAATATCAGAGTGAATTTGCCGTGCTTTCTCGGATATAATTGCTTTATTCACGCTGTCGCCTGGTAGCTGCTTTTCGTGAATCCAAATTAACAGACATTTTTCAACCTCTTCTATTGCCCGAGACCATCGCTTTGACAGCACGGAAACACCTTTAGCAACACACGCACCTTTAATAGCTTCTTTGTTGTGAAGGATGGTAGCAATGGTGGACTTAGTATGATGCTACTGGGCCGTGAAGTCAGACAAACACACACCTCGTTCGTGTTTCTCAATGATCGCCTTCTTCTCCTCGACTGTGGTTTTGTTTTGTGTCTTCTTCGGCTGAACACGAGCCTTATGGTGGGGTCTTTTTCGGCCCCATAACAGCAAAAGTATCAGTGATAACTCCTTGAAGACGAACGACGTGTGCACTCAGAGAAAGCGGGTGTGGAAAGGTAGGCCGGCTGTGATGCTGTTCGGTGGTGTGGTTTGGTGTTCTTCCGCCGAAAATTACTGTGCCAGCCGTGGTGGGGCGGCGCTCGATGTGTATCCCGAAAAGTAGTGCGTATTCCAAGGTTTAATTTTCATAAATGTAATGTTCGTAAACCGAACAGTTGGTAAGGCAAGGTGTTCGTAAACCGAGGTCCCACTGTACAGTAAATAGTGTGAAGTGGAAGTTGAGCACTCAGTACGTGACTCTGCATTTTCTTAATTTTAACATGCGTTCACAGGCCATGCCAGAATTGTCCACCTGCTGCTGGAGAGGAACACATCAGGCACCATTCCCTCCGACAGCCAGGGAGCGACACCTTTGCATTACGGAGCGCAAAGCAACAACGCTGTGAGTCACGCCAACACAACAAACCAATTC
This sequence comes from Hippocampus bargibanti, assembly GCF_051943395.1. Taxonomy (NCBI): domain Eukaryota; kingdom Metazoa; phylum Chordata; class Actinopteri; order Syngnathiformes; family Syngnathidae; genus Hippocampus; species Hippocampus bargibanti. The sequence continues at coordinate 22,464,509 of NC_142739.1, read as the reverse complement.
ATGAATACAAAATATTTCGGAAATTATAGGCATTGTCTGTATAATTTTATTTTGGGACTGATGTATTAACTCATTCACTGCCAGACGTGCAAAAATGTGTCCACTGCAGTGCCGGTGTTTTTGTCATTGTCGCTTGAATTCCAGCACTCACAGAATACTGACTTTTAGGACTACATAAACATTTAATACAGCGTTAGAAACCTTAGACTTTCTTTTTTCATCAGAAAAATAGTGTTGATTCCTAAATTATATGGGTCTGGAGTTATATGAGCTTGAAATGAGGGCAGTTGTCCAAAATACAATGCAATACATACATATTGGTTTATATAGCGCTTTAACAGCAGCTGAAGCTGGAACAACGCGCTAACATGGAAAAGAGGGAAATGCTGCTCCCTTTTGGAAGGGAAAAACATTGCCAGAGATCTTACCAGCGCTTTATCAGCACCCAAGAATGAAAACCCGAAATCCGAACAAATTGGGAAATGCCGCTCTACGTCAAATTTTCGATTCACAAATAAATTTGTGAATGGCAGTGAATTAGTTAATTTGCCCTAAATGTGATTGATCTGAGATGGTAGGCGGTTATCTGCTGAACCGTCCTGAAATAGGCTCAATGCTAACATCTGATTTCAAAAAGTTCAAAAGCATATGCAAAAGCATTTAACATCAAGTTATCTGTAGTCAGGAAGTTTCCTAATGTTTGGAGACCAACAAGTGTTTTTTTTTAGCCACTTGAAAAATTCTATTTTCTGTGACAAACTCCTGTCTGGCAAAACAGACCAAAATCGAGCCTCCAAAAAATGAATTTTCTTGTTATTTTGAGGATGGGTCATGGTGTTGTGTTGGGGGGGCTGTAAGACTATGTGCATGTTTATTTTCGAGAGCTCAAGTGTCTGTTCAGCAACTTGAAAAGTGTGCGATTTTGTCACAGTCGACGATCTGAAAAGTGACCCTTTGAAACACAGAGTTGAGTTTTATTCAAAATCCCTTCACATTCATTGTGCTTGGCTTCTTCCGTGTTAATGAACTTATAACCTTTGTTTTTGAGTGTTTCTTTTCAGCGTTTCAAGTGCGCACTCCACAGATTTCTGTGGCATTGCGTTTGGAGGTTACACATGTGCAAAACAGGAAAATTCATTCAAATCAAAACTGCATCTATGTGCAAATCTAGGTTAAAATGTACATTAGAAGAATTCAGGTTTTAATTCACAGACCAATCTCGCCATCCCAGAATACTGATCTCTATTATTCCAATGTGGTACTCAATCATTTTCTCATTTCTTTGAGTGTAATTTGTGGTCTCATTTTACTATTTGAGTTTAGTTGAGGTGTTTCCCCTCCTCAGTAGAACTGGTACGATCCAAACATTTTCCTTCATCGCCATCCAAATCAATGAAGTTGTGATTTTCGCATTGAAAACTCTTATAAATCATTGTACCTTGTTTTGCTTTTGTGTGTGTGTGTGTGTGTGCGTGCGTGCGTGTGTGTGTGTGTGTGTGTGTGTGTGTGTGTGTGTGTGTGTGTGTGTGTGTGTGTGTGTGTGTGTGTGTGCGTGTGTGCGTGGGTGCGTGTGTGTGTGTGTGTGTGTGTGTGTGTGTGTGTGTGTGTGTGTGTGTGTGTGTGTGTGTGTGCGTGTGTGCGTGTGTGCGTGTGTATGTGTGTGTGTGTGTGTGTGTGTGTGTGTGAATAGGAGACAGTAGGTGTGTTTCTTTCTCACCCATCAGTGAAAGATGAGCCTGACCTAGAGGGCAGAACGGCCTTCATGTGGGCCGCAGGCAAGGGCAGCGATGATGTCATCCGCACCATGTTGGCACATGCACCTCATATTGATATCAACATGGCCGACAAGTATGGCGGCACCGGTGAGTGCCACTAAAATAAGATGGGCTGCGGGTGATGTGTTCTTGTATAATCCCGATTACAATTAATTGGATTGGATTAGCCTTTATTAGTCTCGCAATGGAGACATTGACATTTCACAGCAGCAAAGTTATGAAAGGAAGAGGAAAGGAGAGAAAGTAGAAAAACAAAATATAGTAGCTGCTGGAAAGGCAGTCACTCTCACCGCGCCATCTTGAAGTAAAAAAACAACAACAACAAAAAACTAAGTAAATAATTTGACACAGACAGTCATTCAATCTTAAACACTGAAGCAATTAAGGTGGGACATTGTGTTAAACATAAATAAAAACACAATACCAATGAAATATAGGTTGATCACCATTTGGAAATCATCACGGTTTTTTTTATTATTAAATGCAACATCCCAACTTCATAGGAATATGATTTTTATATGATTTCTAACACACGTACTTGACATGGCATTCATTGGCTTTGCTTGTCAAATGTGGAGTTTCCTCATAAGCGAGACTTGTTCGTATTTATTTATTGTATTCTATTTATAATTGTATTTTATTTATTATTGTATCGATGCTTGTCTGTGACTGTAAAGTGTCCTTGAGACCTTTGAAAGGTGCTTGAAATAAAATGTATTATTATTATTATTATTATTATTATTATTATTATAAGATGATTTCGCAGGAAAGTCATAGCGTCATCAAAATGATTGAGATTTTTCCATGAAGACTGCCAGCATTGTCCTCCATCTCCATACTCACACATGAACACACTCGTGACATGGTCGCCACAGCTCTGACGCTAAAGGGGCCTCTTGGATGTAAAAATCAATGTCCGGTCTGGATATCATTGTTTATGTATATTTGCTGGATAAGACAGCATGAAGGACAACATGACTGACTGGTTAACCACATCACTTCCTTGAATTTTGGATGAGAAAGTTTATTTGTTAAATGGGAGGGGGTTGACCTCCTTCTATTGCTTGCATCTGTTATATTGATCATATCCCAGATTTTTTAATTTTTTTAATTTTTTGTACAGCCAAGAGAATAGCAGTAATTGAGTTTTTGCATCCCAATGGGTCATGTACAATTGTACACTGCTACCAAAATACAACCACAATAATGAACCAATTTTATAGAATATAGAATATTGGATATGGACTCTCGCCATTACCGTTGTATTGTGAAAGTTGTCATAATGTTGTTTCTTTTTGTGGGTGGATGTCAACCGCATTTCATTTGTCTAGTTACCTTCATGTTCGTGTCACTATTGTCCAAACAGCGTTACATGCAGCGTCCCTCTCAGGCCATGTTAGCACTGTCAAATTGTTGTTGGAGAGCGGAGCCATGGTGGACTCTCTGGATGTAATGAAGCACACACCGCTCTTTCGTGCCTGCGAGATGGGTCAGAGGGATGTCATCCTCACGCTCATCAAAGGTAGCAGCAATCTCTTCCGGGAATTTTTTGGACATGTTCCAACGTTGGGTTATCTGTAGTTGTGTGTCAGATATGTAGCTGCTTACTTTTGTTGAATAAAGGCGCCGCTCGTGTAGACCTCGTGGACGTGGACGGTCATACTGCACTTCACTGGGCAGCTTTGGGAGGGAACGCTGAGGTCTGCCAGATCTTAATGGAAAATGGAATCAACCCCAATGTACAGGTGAGGTCTAAATCACATTGTGGTGGTAGAGCACCAATTGGGGTGGACCACAAATTCAAGTGTCTGGTTTTATTTTCCAAAAAGCCTTTCAAATCAGGACTTTATGTGAAATTAATTTTGGTTTTAGCTATCTTAGAAGGAAATTGGTAATACCTGTATACTATTCAATCCAAGATCCTATCTGAAACAAAAGACCTGCTTTTACTCACATATTTTTTCTTTTTATCATCATTTTCCCTCTCTCTTTATTATCATATTTGTCGTTTACTGCGTTGCATCATACTGAAACTCTTTCTATGATATACCTCATCTCGTACGGTTTCAAAATTATTTTTATTATTATTATTTCATAATAATAACTATTCGTGTATAACACACACACAATGGAGAATCATTTAAAATCAGCTCGTTATTAGAACTGTCAAAGAGCTTTATGATCCTGACAGACAAGAGACAGAAAATAAGTTATCATATTTAAAAGTTTCATGCCGCCGAAAACAAGGCCCACAATTGAAGCACAGAAGATCTGGGGTCAATCTGAGGTGAACATGTCTGAGATCTGTCCTTATACTAATTTAGGACTGGGTAAACTCCTTAACAGGAAGAGGTCATTAGCCAGGTTCCAAATTTATCAGTTCATGGAAAGGGCAACCAATTAAAATGTCTACGTTCTGTTGTTTTATAGTTGTTGGTGCTTGGACGTCCAAGGGCGTGGTATTCATGTATCGCGTGGTATTCATGTATCACTTAAATGTGTATATATCCTCAATAAATAGCTTGACAGAGGGCTGCAGAAGTTGGGCATTGGTCATGAATGGCTGCGTCCCCTGCCGGCAGTAAAAGATGATCTTCCTGTGTTCGAGCCTTTGTTCACAGTGTCTAACGAATATCTTTGACCGATCCTAATCTGTGTTGCAGGACCAAGCAAAACGGACTCCACTGCAGTGTGCTGCCTATGGTGGCTACATCACATGCATGGCTGTCCTGATGGAGAAACACGCTGATCCAAACATACAGGACAGGGAGGTAGAAATTTGTATGCATGCCATGTGTGTTTGGGTAATTACGGCCCATTGAAACTGAGGTTGGACTTTTTTTGCAGGAAAAGTTTTCTTTGGCTCAAACATGCTCATCTGAAACATGCTGATGGCAACATTACGCTTTGACCTTATCTTTCCTTCATCTGTAATTGGGGTGTTGGACAAGGTGGAAGGAACTTTGAACAGTTCAAAACAGCAGGCCCTTTTATAACAAAAACCTTCAGGCTTCTGCTAAAAAGCCTACAAGACCAACAAAACTTAATTTGGGACACTTAAAATTGTTTGTGTGTTTCCTAAGTCCAATTTATCACAAGTTTAAATTCATTGATTTCCGAATAGACATCCCATGCTCAGTTCTACAAGGGTGAGCACACTTATGCAGCCACATTATGTCAGTTTATTTTAACTTCTGCTCTTGTAAAGAGTTTTACAAATTATAGCTTTTGGTTCATGTTGGAAAATATGCGAAAAGATTTATCTTGGTCTTATTTTTTTATAGACCACAGAAACCTGACGTTGACGTGACTAAATTTTATAGGGAATTGAAAAGTGTGACGTGGAGCGCCATTCCCGAATTTGTTCGGGTTTTGTTTTACTTGCGAGGGTGCCGATAAAGCGCTTGTCAGACCTCTGGCAATGTTTTTCCCTTCCACGAGGGGGAAGAATTTTGTCCATGTTCGCACTTCATGTTAAGGAGCGATATAAATCAATATGTATGTATTGTATTATATTTTGTACAGCCACCCCCATTTCAAGCTAAGATAACTCCAGACCTATGGGACTTAGGAATTCACTATTTTTTTCTGATGAAAGAAGAGAGTCTAAGGTTTCTTATACTGAATCAAATGTTTATGTAGTCCTAAAACTTAATATTCTGTGGGTCCTGCAATTTGAGTGAAAATGACGGAAACCCTGGCACTGGAGTGAACGCATTTTTGCATATCGTCTGCTGCTTGATGCCATCAGGCATGCCAATTATTCACACATTTCTTTACTTCTCTTTGATTTTGTGACATTTTTCTAACGTAAGATAAATGCCTTGGTGGTTTTAATGTTAGTAGACTAGTTGTCAAACATGAACTGGATACAGCCTACTTGCAGTAAGTGGTTGGCACCCTTTCATATTTTTTTTTTCATTTAAAAATTGCCACGGGTATAACCTTGTTTCCACAGGGCCGAACTGCGCTCCACTGGTCCTGTAACAATGGCTACCTGGATGCCGTGAAGCTGCTGCTGGGCTACAGCGCCTTTCCTAACCACATGGAGCACACAGAGGAGAGGTGAGGCTTTGACGATGATTATGACGATGAGATGCCGCGGTCACAATGTTAAGGAGAGCTTCAAAGGGCTATGTGAGTGAGGGACAATGGCGTTCACACCCAGGTACACGCCGCTGGACTATGCGCTGCTGGGAGGCCACAGCGAGGTGACCCAGTTCATGCTGGAGCATGGCGCTTTGTCCATCGCCGCCATCCAGGACATCGCCGCTGCTTCCATTCAGGCCCTCTACAAGGGCTACACGGTCCGCAAGGCTTTCAGAGAAAGGAAGCAGCTCCTTATGAGGCACGAGCAGCTACGCAAGGACGCCGCCAAGTGAGAGACAAACAAATAACACTCCGCTATACATCTGTCTTTGTCTAGCCCTTTTTGTTTGGACATCACAGGGACGCCCGTATCCGTCTTTTTCTGTCAACCTTGCACACGCATACATCTTTGTCCTGACGTGTTCCTTTTGATCCTTTGTCATTTACTCACGTCTCACATTTGTTTCCCAACCTTAGTTAAGCCAAGACTCATTAGAAAAATCCCATTGGGCACCATAAGAATAATTTAAAAAATAAAAATTAGGCGAAAAGTAGAAGGATGAGCTTATCTCAATGTAGTCATTTTTAGCTGTTTGGCCAATTCAGTTTTTTTGTTGTATGAATGACAACAAGTGAATACACAAGTTAATTGTCCCTTTTCATTTTTCTACCTAACATTACTCTATGTTACAATACAATACAATGCAATACAATACAATACAATACAATACATATTGATTTGTATAGCGCTGAAGCTGAAGCTGTAACAAAGCGCTTAACATGGACAGCTATATGTTGCTGGCATAGATAGAACGCAGTTTACATGGAGCCTTGTACAGTGAACCCTCGTTTATCGCGGGACATGCTTTCCAAAAATAGCCCGCGATAGGTGAAATCCGCGAAGTACAATGTCGTCAGCGTTTTTTTATTTTTTTTATTTTACACAATGCAAAACTGTACATACTGCAGAATGAAACAAAAAAATAAAACCTCTTTTTTAATACGTCTGTGTAAGCTCTCAGTCGTACAGGAGTGGTCCATCGATGAGAAGGTTTCTTCAGCCGTCATCTGTACAAAAGTGAAGGTTTCGGACGTTTCGCCTCCTATCCAAGAGGCTTCGTCAGCGAACTAAAGTCTGACTGGTCGTATCGGCCCCATTTATATATCCCTAATGTCCAGACATGGCGGCGCCGGACACAGCTATGATAGGTCCCTACTCTCAGGTTGGGGGGGCAGAGGACCCCTCCCTGTGGCCCCACTGATTGTTCCTACATTCCTGACTAACGACTGGCCTATTACCCCCACTCCCACTGGTATCACCTCATCAGCATAACGACCCTCATCAGCATCAGCTTTTTTAATAGTTTATAGAACGGTGTTGTAAAACAATATTTTGCTGCTGCGCCTATTTGTCCTGACTCCGCTGCGCTGTAGCATCTTTTTCTACTGAAGGAGTCTTTCTCCGAGAGAAGAACATTGTTATCGGTAGTTGTTGGCACTCTTTCTTTTTTTTAGGAAGATTTTTATTAACCGTCATGGCCCGATTTCTAGAAGCAGAATGCTCCATGAGCTGTTCAAAGCCAGTGTGTTTGATTTATTCTGCTTTGTTTACAGTGTTGTTTGCAGTGTTGTTTCTTTTACTTTATTTGTTTGCACATTTGCAAGCCATTAATAAAAAAATGTAAAAAAAAATAAGTTTTTTTTCCCCTGAAAAAAATCCGCGATACACTGAAGCCACGATAAGTGAACCGCGAAGTAGCGAGGGATCACTGTATTCCGATTAGAATCGAACCGAATGAGATAAACACTTCCAACAGAATACCAACCCAAATAAATACATTTTTGGGAGGATTCACAGGTGTGATCTAATTGGAATAGTGCAGTGACATTGTCATTTACGTGCTGAAAAAAAGAAATGGTGGCTTCCAAGTTCCAACTAGAGTGGATATGCGACAGGGTAGCTTGCTCTTGACTGACTTATTTTTACCTCCATCTTGACAAATTACCCGATGCTTACATTGCGCTGTGCACATCACGTAGCTGGAGAACGGCTGTTCCGATTAAATAAAGTAAAGCATGTCAATTCTGGCATCCAACAAGATCATGTCACATTAACAGTAGACCAGAAATCTTCAATGGGAATGATTTCGATTAGAATGACAAACAAGTCTACATTTCAACCCGGTTGTACCTTAACAAGGATTCTTAATTTGTTGTAAATAAGTCATGATTTTTGGAACAATACGTCTGTGTAAGCTCGAAAAAGAAGAAAAACAAGAAATATATAAAGAAAAACAAAACCCGAACAAATTCGGTAATGGTGCTCCACGTCATATTTCCAATTCCCGAATCAAGTCAGGAATGGCAGTGAATTGAGTTTTTTGGACCAATTAACTCATTCACTGCCATTCCTGACTTGATTCGGGAATTGGAAATATGACGTGGAGCACCATTACCGAATTTGTTCGGGTTTTAAAGCGCTGGTCAGACCTCTGGCAATGTTTTTTCTCTTCTACGAGGGGGCAGCCGTCTCGATTTCAACCTCAGATAACTCCAGACCTATATTACTTAAGAATTAACTTTTTCTTCCTGATGAAAGAACAAAGTCTAAGGTTTCTAACGCTGTATTGAATGTTTATGTAGTCTTAAAACTCAATATTCTGTGGGTTCTGCAATTTGAGTGAAAATGACAAAAACCCTGGCACTGGAGTGGACACATTTTTGCATATCGTCTGCTGCTTGATGCCATCAGGAGGCGTCAATTATTCACACATTTCTTTACTTCTCTTTGATTTTGTGACATTTTTCTAACGTAAGATAAATGCCTTGGTGGTTTTAATGTTAGTAGACTAGTTGTCAAACATGAACTGGATACAGCCTACTTGCAGTAAGTTTTACAATCATTCAAAAAAAAAGAACAAATAGATGTTACCGAAATCCATGTCTTTTGAAAGTAGATTTCCTATGGTACACAGTGCACATTTAAATTATTAAAATTCTGAAAACAATGAACATCACAACATTTGCAAATTTCCCCATTGTGGGACGAATAAAGGTTTTCTGATTCTGATTTTCTGAATAGCTGCCACTTCTTTTGCTTGTGTCCAGGAAGCGAGAGGAAGAACTGCGGCGGAGAGAAGCCGTCCAGCAAATCTCGGTGGCCACGGCCAAAGAACGAATATCGTCTTCGGAGACGAGAAAGCAGGAGAAATTCTCCTTGGTGAACCGGGTGGCAAATTTATCCGTAAAAGACTCAACGGTGGAGACAAACAAAGCAACGAAACCTGAACGGAGGGAGGAGAGACACAAAGGTAGAGTGAAATTAATTCTCAGTGCGGACCATCCTTTTTGTTTTTTTACAATTGAATTAACAGATGAGATTAACTCAATTGCTGCCATTCCTGAATTTATTCGGGTATTGAAATTATGACATGGAGTGCAGAATTTGTTCGGGTGTTGTTTTTTCTTGTGGGGGTGGAGGGTGCTGAGAAAGCGCTGGTCACACCTCTGGCAATGTTTTTTCCCTTCCACGAGGCGGCAGCATTTGCCTTTTGTACAGCCACCCACACTTGCACCTCATATTACTCCCATATAACTTGGGAATTAACTATTTTTTCTGAAGAATGAAGAGAGTCTAAGGTTTCTTACGCTGCACTGAATCTTGATGTAGTCCTAAAACTCAATATTCTGTGGGTCCTGCAATTTGAGTAAAAAAGACCGAAAACCCTGGCACTGGAGTGGACACGTTTTTGGATATCGCCTGGCAGTGAATGACTTCACATACAGTATCTACATTTCCCAAATAAAGCTCGGAAGTTCTAGTAGTCTTTAAGACGTTTTTAATAATATAATATAGAGATTCGTTTTTTTCTGAGATCTCCTGACGAGTGCTGATTTTTGAAGTACAAAGACATGTGTAATATATTTTCAATTTTTTTGTGTTATTTTATCAATAGACTTTATGTTATTTTATTTTGTGTTTGTGTTTGTGTTTATTTTGTCATTATTTTATTTTTTATTTTATTTTATTAATAGATGTTATTTTATTTCTTTATTGTTCTTAACGTCTACAAAAAGTGTGTCGAAACTAAAATGGAAACATTCCAGACATTTGATAGTGACTATTACACTCAAAGTGACTACAATTTCTAAGAATGGCCCAAAAGAATGTGTAACCTCAAAACTGTCCAACCAGACATAAAGAGGCATGAAAAATATTTTTCAAAATCTAAAAAGCAATGGAAATTGTGCCCATGTGAATGTCATTGTGAATGATAGATTGGATTTGCCTTTATTAGTCTCACAGTGGAGAAATTTACATTTCACAGCATCAGTTCTGAAAGGAATGAAAGTAGAACAACAAAATACAGGAGTGCTGTTTGTTTTCGATATTTGCCCTGCGCCTGAGTAGTTATCAAATATCACCCTAAAGTCAGTTGTGATAACCTTCATCTCCTGCAAGCCTAATGAGTACTGCTTTGATCATAAATCATTGTGCGGTATTATCTCCACCAGGCCATCGCAGCAGATCCGCAAGGAACCAAACCTCAGATCCACCAGACACGCCGAGCCCTGAAAGTCACATGGCATGCGACACGACGACCAGGCTTAAGGACTCGCTTTCTCAGAGCAGCTCCAGACACTCCTCCACACGTAAAGTCAAGGAGCAAAGACCCGCCTCGTTCACAAGCACCCCTCACACGGTCGTTTTGGACACGGACCAAACAGCCGCCGTACCTCTGAAAAAAACTGATCCCTTGAAGAACAGACATCACAAGGCCAAAGACCCTGCTCACTTCACCGGAGCCTCTTTGAAGACGAGAAGCCCTTCGAGAAAACATCGCCCCACCACCTGCACGCCAAAAGTACACGACAGAGAGCAGCGCAGGCGGAAGCACGAAGCGGCCAGGGTCATCCAGCGAGCATGGCGAAGGTGAATGCCGAATATGTACGAGTTGGAGGCATAAGATGTGCAACCTCTTGTCGAAAGGCGCTTATAAATTAAATGTATTAATATTAATATTATTATTATTATTATTATTATTATTATTATTATTATTAATCTTTCTTTTTTCAGCCATGTTGCTCAAAGGCGGATGTTCCCAATATGATTCTCATGGGATCACACGACAATCCAAATACTGTCACATGCCTGCCAGCAGTCCAGACATGCCTCCTATTGAAAATACATGGGGCATAATTTTAACGTACAATTTAAAGTAAACATTAAAGTTCAAAATATGACAACAGAGACCCTGGATAGTTGAGCAACTATAATTGCAGATCACGCTGAGAAGGTCAAGAAGTCCACCTACCAAGCTTCAAAACTAACCATTCGCAGTTGCCGATGGCTTTGAGTTTTATTCAAATTTTTCAGGTATCAAATTAAACATTTGTGAGTATTTGTAAATTAAAAAAAATACCAATTACACAACCAAATGAAATAAATAAATAAATAAATAAATAAATAAATAAATAAAAACGTATACAGATACATAAATTAATTAACTCATTCACTGAAATAAATAAATATATACAAATAAAATAACTAAAAAATAAATAATTAATTAATTCACTGCCAGACGTGCAAAAATGTGCCCACTCCAGTGCCAGGGTTTTTGTCATTGTCACTTGAATTCCGGGACCCACAGAATATTGAGTTTTAGGACTGCATAAACATTCAATACAGCGTAAGAAACCTCAGACTCTCTTCTTTTATCACAAAAAAATAGTTAGTTCCTAAATTACATGGGTCTGTAGTTATATGAGATTGAAATGAGGGCAGCTGTCCAAAATACAATGCAATACATACATATTGGTTTATATAGCGCTTTAACAGCAGCTGAAGCTGGAACAAAGCGCTAACATGGAAATGCTGCCCCTTATGGAAACCAAAAACCATTGCCAGAGGCCAGGGCCAGCGCTTTATCAGTACCCAAGCATGAAGAAACAAAACTCAACCAAATTCGGGAACGGCGCTCTACGTCATATTTTCAATTCTCAAATACATTTGTGAATGAGTTAAATACATAAAAAGCGATAGCTCACAAAAGAAACAAATAAGTAAATAAACTGATATGTAAATAAATACCGTAGATACATTCTTTTTGGATGTTAAATACACTGTCGTGTCGCTGCAGTGTATTCAACTGAATACAGTATTAATACTATATATATAATTGACTGAAAAATGACTTTCAAATAATTGTGTTTGATGCGCTGCCCAAAAAAAGCACTTTGTTGTTTTAGCTAACACACGTGTGTCCGTAGGCTCCTTAGACGCAGACACATTGAAGGCAAGGCCTGCAAGGGTATGGAGTCAAGTGTTTTAAACCACGCCGAGAAGAGACGCACAGAGACGCGAGCTCCACTTGCAAAACCTGCAACCACTAAGACGTCGGTGCTCCAAAACATTTATGGTAAGACCTGCATCCAATGTTTGTTATCGTGGTTGCGAATTGCAGCGAGGTACACCTGTACTGCATCATTGGAACACAATTGAGCCTTAGTATGAGATCTTGAGCGGCTCAGATGATGCAGTGCAATCGCCACATGCATTTAGATCACTATCCCGACACTCTGGTTTAGAGCGCCTCGTTGTCAAGGAAATTAAAAATCCCCTCGATGACCCAACCATATATGCATTGCATGTAATTCCACATGTTCAGGCATGATATTTTTTTTTCATACAGTACCTCTTATTATCAAAGCTAAAGACATATATGAGAACTATTTTATTTTTCACATAGCGGAAGCATTTTTTTTTTTTCATTTTAATATATATACATGTAACATCCGACTTATGACCAGCCTGTCTTACGACCACCCGTACTTACGACCACGACCTCCAGACCCCATTTTTAACATTTTAAGAAGGGGAGTTTGCGAGTCATTTAGCCCCCGACTCTCTATTCAACATTTTGAACGGAATTTGACTTGCGACCATTTCGACTTATGTGTTTGGTCGGAATGGAAATCGGTCGTAAGTCGGATGTTACCTGTATATATTTTCTCGAATTTAGAAGTCGCAAACTCGACCAAAAAAATTCAAGACTACTTTGTTTGCTCAATTTTTTGTTTACTCAAATGTCACATCCCTCAAACAGCAATTCTCAGCCGGTAGGTCGAGACCCCAAAATGGGCCACGGAGCCATTTTGTGTGGGTGACGAACAAGTACCGTATTTTCCGGTGTATAAGACGTACCGGAGTGCAAGGCACACCCCCAATGAATGGTGTATTTTCAAACTTTTTCCATATATAAGGCGCACTGGAGTATAAGGAGCACCTTCAATGAATGAAAAAAGGGTTCCAAATAGAATAAATAAATATACAAAAGTGTTCCAAATATAAGGCACACCACATTATAAGGTGCTACAGGAGAGGCTGGGGTTACGCAATACTTCTTCTACGGAGGGAAATGGAGTGGGTGACTGCTGACAGTAGTTGTGAGACCTGTTGTGGCTCAATATTACCATATTTTCCGGTTTATAAGGTGTACCGGAGTATAAGGCACACCACCGATGAATGGTGTATTTTCCAACTTTTTCAGTATTTACGGTGTATTGGGCTATAAGGCGCACCTCCAATGAAAAGTTTTCCAAATATAATATATAAATACAGTAAAGTCTCGTTATATCGATATTCAAGGGAGTCCGAAAAAATATCGATATAACCGGGACTATCGATATATCCGACCCTGTTTGCATGTAATTTTCTCCGTGCGTGCATAGAAATAGTATTGATATAACCGGGACTATCGATATATCCGATATCGATATAACGAGACTTTACTGTATGTAAAAGTTTCCCAAATATAAGGCCCACCACATTATAAGGCGCTACGGTAAAGAATGAGAATACTTCTTCTACGTGGCGAGATGAAGTCGGTGGCTGCTGACAGTAGTTGCGAGACCTGTTGTGGTTCAATATCACGTCACATATAATGTGCACCAGCGTATATGGTGCAGGGTCATCTTTTGAAGAAAATCAAGGCTTTTGTGTGCGCCTTATACGGTAGTAAACATTTGCAAGAATTCCTGAGGTTACAACACAAGCTTGACATAATATATCTGATTCCATCCTACTTTTTCTCCAATTTGACATGCTTCATTTTAATTCTGTTTCCTGTGATTTTCATAATCAGAAAGGCTTTAATAGTCCCACAATTGGGGAAATTAGCAAAGGGTCCATTTTGGTTACTATTTTTTTGAAAATGGCGAGATATCATTTCTTAAACCCCACTAATAAATTTCTAATACATCGGCTCTTCATGGCGGACATTTTCTGAACCAAGAGCCTAATATGAGCAAGAAGCTACACAAAACCAGTGCGGGTATCATAGTGGTGTGGAACACGGTGTAATTGACTAGAATGACCTGTGTTAATGTCTTGGGCGGCGCTTATGTCCACCTACTGACCCCAGCTGTCTGTTAAGAACCTTTCGTCCTCGCTCAGACAGGCCTGACCTTCATCACACAAGAGCAGGTGATGATCGGAGAACAGGCAGGAACCTTGCTGCTCTCAAGCATGCTGGTGGATAGAAAGATGGACACATCTCAATGTTCTCACCCAACCTCGTGACGTGGCTCCCCACCCCTTTAACCTCCCCACCACCGCCCCACCTCCTTCGCTTGCCGTTCGCACCTCACCCCTCCCCCCCTCAACCGCCGTCGCTCTGACAGTCGTGGCATCGTGAAAAGTTCAGAGCTGTCAGGGGGAATGTCAACAGTGTAGAGCGATCTACTGAACACACACACACATACATACACAACCACGCCGATGCCGCAAGGAATCCGACGGACATTTGACATACAACTTTAGACTGGTTGGCACTGGCTATCATAATTGTGTTACACCTTTATCAAATAACCTCCCTGTAATTTCATATCTGCTAAGCTTCTAACAATATGATTTCATCTGGGTGTTGAATGATAACACAATTATGATATGCATGTTTAAAGGGCAACCGACGTCACTTTTTTGTTTTTTAACTGACATCAGAAAAACGTTTTATAGCATCTAAAATACCCAAAACACGCAATGTGATATTTTTATTCAAATGCAAAACACCAAGAAAAATGACTTAAAGTGTCCAAAATCTGCTAAAAATTGAGCTGCGAATTGGGCATTTTCAGAAAGTCCCGCCCCCAGTTCGTGACGTCACGCCAAGACGTCTTGCATTGCTTGTGAATCAAAACAATGGCTTCAGATTCGGAGAATATGCTTTCTTGTTACACATCCAGTTATGAATATGATTCAAATAGTTCTGAAGAGGAAAGCATACATGTTTGCAATCGATTAAAGAATTTATTCCGTGCCATTTTGAGGCAACATTGGGGGGAAATGTATCACCCAAAAAGAGACAGAAAATTGTGTCCAAGCTCCTGTGAGGAATTAATCAGCCCGTTTCCACAGGCTGATAAATTCCTTACATGGAGCTTGGTCGCCCTCTTCTGCCGGCTTTTTGGTGCAACACGAGGTTTTCAGACCAAACAACTACAGCAAAATACATTGAGGTGATGGAAGGACTGCTACAATGTGTCTTTTTTTTCGGTCAGGGGCGTTCCTTCACGGACGTCACGTACGGACTCGTCACCAACTCAAAAACAAGACTTCCTGAATATTCAGCGCGAGTCTTAAAACGTAAAATATAGCTATATGCGGTGGAATATTTGCAAAATACGCTCAGTAGAAGTCATTTTAAGCCATTTTACAAATTATGGACACAACTTGTCCGCAGACGTCGGTTGTCCTTTAAGTGGTTATTTAAAAGACATGACATATAATACACTGCGTTTGCCCGCCTGTGTTTTTTACTGAAAAAATTTGTTTTTACTGGACTTAATAGGAAACTCCATCGCCATGCGAGGACAACCTTCATTCCGCGGGTCTCAGCTGCTCCTGAATGTGCCTTTACGCACACAGAGTCAGTGTAAGTTACTCTATGAACCATTAGGAATTAGTTTGGTGAGAGTAAGCATGCACTACTAACGAAATTGAAGGGAATTTGGGATTTTGGAGGGGTTTTTTCTTCTAAAATGCAGGCTTACTTTTTACAGGTTGACCCATAGACTTTTTTGCATGATTAGTTCTTGTCTAACAAGGAACTGAATGACACATTGTAGACTCATTCCCCGAAATTTCAACAACAAAAAAACTGATATATGTGTGACTTGTCTAGTGAGCGGCTTGGACTACGTGCACCTGACTGATACGGTGAATCTAGCCAAGCAGTTCTCTTACCACCTGAGGCCACAAAGCGCCATCCAGGGTCGGGGCCATCGAGGAAAGCGGTGACGCACACACGCGTGCACCTAAGTACTTTTTTTTATGTTTTCTTAGCAGCCCTTTCTCTCACAGAAAGAATTACTGCATACATTGTCAGCTTCTAAAATTAAGCCGTTTTAATATCACAGCCAAGACTTGACGGGGCCAGGGGGAGGTTAAACCTACCCAAGTGACGCGTGTAAAAGATAACCTTTCATCCATTGTGAGACAAACATATATGCACACATACTCTCACTCACACACAGAGATAACCTTTTCTCGTGTTGCCGAGAATGAGCCGGTCTATCAACAGCCACTCATGAACTCAGCCCACCTGCAGAAACACACACACACACACACAATCTAAAAATATGTCAGGTCCATTCCCGTCTACATAATGTAAAAATCCTCTATATATATTGTACACACATCTGCTAACGTCTATACACTATCTTGTCTGTCTATAGACATCAAAATGTGTACTATTGATTCCAATGCAGATGTTTTTCAATTCACAGGTTTTCATTCTCATACACACAAATCCTCGTTATACTGTATTTGTTACTGAAATCTGCATTCAAATTATTTTTGGATTTTTTTTTTGGTTACCACCACTGCTTTTTTTTAAACGGTTAAAATGAGCTTTTAAAAAAAATTATCTGCACGATAAGGCGCACCTAAAAAAAATGTTTTCAAAAGCTGACAATGCGCCTCATAATCCGGTGCACCTTATGTATGGAAAACGTTTTAAAATGTCATTCATTGAAGGCGGCCCTTATGTGATGTGCCTTATGTATGGAAAACGTTTTAAAATATGCCATTCATTGAAGATACCCCTTCTAATGTGGTGTGCCTTATGTATGCAAAAACACTTTAAAATGTCATTCATTGAAGGTGCCCCTTCTAATGCGGTGCACCTTATGTATGGAAAAGGTTTTTAAATGTCATTCATTAAAGGTGCATCTTATAAAATACAGTATTTTCCCCCGACTTCTGAATTCAATACCAGCTTTTGATAAATTTGTCCGGTATAGGTAAAAAATGTGTTGTGTAAATGATTCAAGTACATAAAGGTAAAAACAAAATTGGCAAAAATTGGCTATTTGGTTATTTTGGTCAATAGTTGAATGGTCACAATTTATCGTCTGTTTTAATCTTAAAATGAATATAGATAACACTGGACACATAATAATAATGATAATAATAATCATAATAAGAAGAATAATACACATCATGCTGTAAATACAGTCTTTTATTTTTTTCCCTCTAATGACATACACAACAAACACAATATTTCCACCAAATCACGAGGCAGGTGAAAGCATGGTGAAACTGAAAAAAAAAAACAAATTCATTGCTGCAGTTACAAAAAAAAAAAAAAAAAAGCCCACATTGACCCCAACTGTGTTCATGTTAAGCCGTGAGTCCAAAGCCGATTCACTATTGCGGTCTTGTGTTTATATGTGCGTCTGAGTGACTGCATGTTGGGGAATAGTGTGTGTGTACTATCACTACATCAATAGACGTCTCGAATGTTTCCACGTTGAGCTGATGTCGCGTGGGCCACGGTGACACTGTAGCTGTAAAGCAAGTCAGTCAGCCATTGCTCTCTTGTTACACCGCGAGAGTACCTCTGAAACACATAGCATGTATATGTTAAACTTGGCCATGAAAAATAAAACACACACAACTACCGTATAAACTCCCGTTAACTCATTCACTGACATTCACGAATTTAGATTATATTAGATGAGCCTTTATTCGTTTCACAATGGAGAAATTTACATTTCGCAGCGGCAAAAACAAAATACAGGAGCTGTTCACGCGGCGCCATCTTGAAGTCAAAAACAAAATAAACAAAAAATGTGACACAACACTAAGGACACAACTGTCTGTATCAATCTTAAGCACTTTTGGCAACCTCTTTACATGAAGCGGTTTTAGGTGAAAGTGGAAATGATCAAAGCCTAACTATTAGCTAGCTGTTCAGTAACTATTAGCTAGCTGTTTGCTAGCTATTAGCTATCTATTCGCTAACTATTAGCTAGCTGTTCGGTAACTATTAGCTAGCTGTCCGCTAGCTATTAGCTATCTATTCACTATCTATTAGCTAGCTAGCACGCTTACTATCTATTTGAGTTACTTCCGGGTTGAGTGAACGCTGGCGCGTGTGGCTGCCGCTGCTCACCCACAGAAAAAACTTATCCTGTGACTGTAAAGTAACCTTGACAGTTTTGAAAGGCACTGATAAATGAAATGTATTATTATTATTATTATTATTATTATTATTATTATGTAGTCCGAAAACTCAATATTCTGTAAGTCCTGCAATTTGAGTGACAATGACAAAAACCCTAGCACAGAAGTGGACCCATTTTTGCACATGTCTGGCAGTGAACGAGTTAAAAAGGCTTCAATGTGGAAGGATGGACGTGTTTTACCGTAAGATGCTGAATGAGCTCTTGCAGCAGACTGGCGTTGGCAATGAGCTGGTTTTGCAGCGGCGTGTGCTGCATCAGCATATACAAAATCTGCCCCAGCTGGGGCAGGTCCTCCTGGTTCAGATCCGCCACGTGCAGTTGCAGCACCATCCTCAGCAGGCGGGGCACGGTGCTCAGCGACGCCACGCAAACGCCCCAAATTGCCTCCCTGTGAGTGATTCCGACGCAAACATGTAAAAAGGCGTGCTTTGTTTCCATCGCGTGAAGATTGAGACTGAATGAGAGGTTTATGAGGCGCAAGGACCATTTGTGCTGGTCTTGTTGCTGTTGTTGCTCCTGTTGCTGAGTGACGAGCAAGGTCAGAAGGCTGAGGCAGCAGCGGGACAGCAAGCGTAACACGGGTTCGATGGGCAGGGGGGACAGGTCCATTAGCCTGGAAACGGCTTTGAGGAGGCCGGCCGCCATGCTGTCGGGCACCACTCTCAGTTGGGTCTGAAATACATGTAATGCAATTGGTTACCTTACAATGTAAGGTGCTACTAGATCAAGACCTTGTCATGGCCACCGCAATCTATGGGTGTGAACTGCTTTGATTTAATTAAAAAAAAATCTCTGGATGGTCATACACAATACATACATTGACGAATGACTAGTTTTCAAATATGAAACGTGAACACGCAGCGGCTCCCCTCTCCCGGCAAATTGCCGTTTTCATGTTTATGTTTGTTAAAGTAATTATAAGTGCCTTGCATGCTGGGTCCGAGAGGACAGTAATTTCATCTGTGCTGTATGTCATGCATATTAGCATATTTGACAATAAAGCTGACTTTGACTTTGAAATGAAAAATAATGACTGTTATTGTAGTTTACGCGGGACAATTTAAAATTTTGGTTTGGACTTTGCAAACTTCGTGGCTCTTGACATGCTTATTTTGCCTACAGAATAAAATGATGTGCCGGACCAGAAATTGGACTTGACTTAGACACCTGTGCTCTAGTCGTTCAATGCTAACATATAATGGGAAATGCCACAGATGGTCTAACAAATAGCAAAGGTGTCAGTGTTTTTAAGCCTTTAAACCTCATATTATGTTGAAAAAAATATCACAATTATGTTATAGGTCATTTTTACCCGTATGTAAAAATCTATATGAAACAGTCAAATAATAGGTGACATCAGCAACAACTGTTTCCGAGATGTTATAAACATACAGTGATACCCTGGCTTACGTACTTAATTGGTTCCCAGACAGAGTGTGTAAGGCGAAAAGTGTGTATCCCAAAAATTAATTTCTCATAGGAAACCATTAAAATGAGAATAATCCGTTCCCAGGTCCCCATAAAACATTATTTTCTAAGCCTTAAAACTACACAAAATATACTATATTTAATCTAATAAATGTGCTATGGTATTATAATAAAAGAAATAAATTGTAATGTATAATAAAGTCATTTTATTTACCTTTGTGATGGTCATTGATGGCTTGATGGAATGGAGTGGCCGGTTTCATCAGCATTAAACACTTGATTAGGAACATAACCTTCTTTCACCATCTTGAGGAATGATCCCGTGTTGGTGCTTTCTCTGCGATAATTTTACCTAGTTCCTCATCAATTGTGTTCTGTTTAGCTGGGTTAATAGCTTTTTGCATCAAGTGTACAGATGGCTTGTCCGGGTTGTTTGTGGAGCCTGATTGATGGCCTGTCTCTTTAATATTTAACCCCCCTCACCCACTGCTGTGTTCTTGACCAATCACGTAGCTTTAACCGAAGACCGGGGGCGGGGAATAGAGGACAAAAACAGTTGGCTGCCATTTTGTTGTTCGAAGAATGGGCTCGTTCGCGAACAACACATCAATCATTGAGGCAGCTCCGTGTACAAAAAAAAGTTCGGAGGCCAAGGTAAAGTTCGTATGCCTGCGTAAAATTTTCATAAATGTAACGTTCGTAAACCGAAAAGTTCGCAAGCCAAGGGGTTCGTCAACCGAGGTATCACTGTAGTTGAAAAGAGAGACACCGTATTTTCTATCCTATGGAGATATTTTAGAACTCTTTTGAAGACCGCAAAAAGAAAGGGGGGGGGGGGGGGCTGGCGATAAAGCGCTGGTCAGACCTCTGCCAATGTTTTTCCCTCCCACGATGGGGCGTTTTCCCTCTCACGATAACTCCACACCCATATAACTTAGACATTAACTCTTTTTTTTCTCATGAAAGAAGAGAGTGTTGGGTTTCTAACGCTGCATTGAATGTTGATTTCATCCTAAAACTCAATATTGTGTGGGTCCTGGAATGTGAGTGAAAATGACAAAAACCCTGGCACTGGAGTGGACACATTTTTGCACATTGTCTGGCAGTGAATGAGTGAATAAGAAAAATAGCACTTTATTGGGTGCTATTTTTCTTATTCAGCAAACACATTTGATTGTGTGAAATCAACACAGACTTGTTTTGTTCCTCACCATGTATTCAAAGATTCCATTTTGTAAAATTTCAAAGCATTGGGCGTTTGAACCCAGACTTTCCAGACGCTGGCACACTTCCTGAAAAAAAAAAGAATAACAATGAGATCAATGTCAATGCATTTTGAGGACAATCCTTTTTATTTTTACATTTTAATCTGAAATTCTGCCATCACACCTTTTACAGTCATTTAATACATCATATGGGAAAATCGACACCACATTTCAAAATGTTTAGGGTCACTTTGACGTAGCATTTTTTGTTTGTTTTTAAGAAAATATTTTTTTGTTTAAAAAATCAATTACAAGAACACAAACATACTGATTTTCTCAAAATCATTTCATCGTGACTTCCAAACATGTGACTGCTTACCTACAAAGGAGCAGACTGCTCTCACTGGTTATCGTTTTTACCAAAAATGTTAAGACGGCAAAACACAGCGTTGCATTCTCGAAGTTTGACTTCTTATCACATGGCCACTGTGAAAATTAGTCATTAATAAAAATGGATTAATTATAGAAGGATAGACCAAGAGCCACAAATGAAATCTTTTTCTATGGTATTTATTGAAATACAAAAAAAATATGTTACATGCTTTTTTTAATGTCTAACGAGCTAGCTAACTATCTATTAGTTATCTATTAGCGAGCTAGCTAACTTGATCTTGCGCGCTGTCTCGGAAAAAAAACGGGTCACCGTTGCTGGCTTCCTAGCTATCTATTTGTGATCTATTAGCTGTTTAACTTGCTAGCTAGCTATGTATTAGTTATCTATTAGCTTGGTAGCTAACTTGATCTTGCGCGTCGTCTCGGAAAAAAACAGGTCACCGTTGCTGGCTACCTAGCTAGCTATCTATTTGCGATCTATTAGCTGTCTAACTAGCTAACTAGCTAGCTATTAGTTATTTATTAGCGAGCTATCTAACATGCTCTTGCGCGTCGTCTCGGAAAAAAATGGGTCACCGTTGCTGGCTTCCTAGCTACCTATCAATTTGCGATCTCTTAGCTGTCTAGCTAGCTAACTTGATCTATTCGAGTTTTTCCCGGTTGAGTGAATGCTGGCGCATTTGGCTGGCGCTTTTGGCTGCCGCTGCTCACCCACAGAAAGACTGATCCTGTCTGTAAAGTGACCTTGAGTTTTGAAAGGCGCTGATAAATGAAATGTATTATTATTATTATTATTATTATTATTATTATTACTACAGTCCTTTATCTCATTTTAGTCAATATTGGATTGGATTGACCTTTATTAGTCTCGCAGTGGAAACATTTACATTGCACAGCAGCAAACCTATGAAAGGAAGAGGAAAGGAAAGAAAGAAGTAGAAAAACAAAATACAGGAGCTGCTGGTGCTCACGGCGCCATCTTGAAGTCAAAACAACAACCAAAAACAAATAATATCAACCTGCATTTGATTTCAACATTTGATGTCATAAAAATCCCAAAATGTATTGACAAAAATTGAAAAACTGAAGTTTATCTAGTTAAAAAAAAAAAAACTATTTCTTTCTGTGATGATTTCTTACTGCTAACGAATACCTAGAATTCACCTTTGTGAGAAATTTGATAAAACAAACTATTATTTATAAAATTGGGGCTTCATGAATCTGCATATTATGAATACAATTGTGAAAATTTCCCTAACGTGGGACTATTAAAGGCTTTCTGATTCTGATTCAATTAAACTGATTGAAGCGAACTTTTCCTGCAATCCACCAATTTTAATGGGTGGATATTTCTACTTAGAAAATAAACAAATATTTTTGGGGGGGAATCAGTACAGATGACTCTTTTATCAACTTTTTTTTCTAATTTTCTTCCAACTCAATAATCCAATTTCTCATTTCACCACATTAGAAACCACGCCATCAGCCGCGCCATCCCCGTCCATCCCTCCGTGCTGTCCTTCCAACCCCCCCGCGCCCCAACTGCACCTTCACTTGGCTGTGATTGACTTGGACAGGCAAATAAGAGAGGGAGGATCTGAGGCCTTAATTGAGGCGCTGAATTAGTGATTAGAAGGCATTCCACCCCCTACTCGCTCACATATACACGCATGCACCTGCCCCAAGGCAATGGCTATGTTAACTGTAATTTTAGCGGGGAAATGTCACATTCCAATCACGCCACCGGCTCTCATTAGTGCTAGCACATATCCACGGTGGCCGATAACTACGCATCTCCAACCTGTGCGTCCAGATAAAACTTCTTGCTCTCAGCCTCCATGTACACCTCTTAAAGGACAACCGACATCATTTCTTTGTTTCCTAACTGACATCAGAAAAACGTTTTATAGGATCTAAAATATCCAAAACACACAGGCTGATATTTTTAGTCAAATGCAAAACACCAATAAGAATGACTTAAAGTCTCCCAAAACTACTTCAAAATAACCCCGGAAATGGCAAGTTTCAGAAGGTCCCGCCCCCTTGTTTGTGACGTCACGCCAGGACGTCTTGCCTTGCTCTAGAATCAAAACAATGGCTTCAGATTCAGAGAAAATGGTTTCTGTTACTCATCAAGTTATGTATATGATTCAAAGAGTTCTGAAGAGGGAAGCATAAATGTTTGCAATCGATTAAAGAAGTCCTCCCGTATTAATTCGAGCCGTCAGGACTCGAATGTAGCGTCCCAGAAAATGCACAAGATGGCGCACAAGCTCTGTTGGAAATGGGCTGATTTGTCTGCAGGGAATTTGTGTCAACTAGTATCAAATAGTAGTCTTGGTGCAACACACAACGATTCACCATTGCCTTATTGATGTGTTTTCCTTCTAATTTTGCCATTAACACGGATCAACATGAATGCATTGTGTGTCGCTTTCTCGGTCAGGGGCGTTCCTGACGTGACGTCACGTCATGAATCGTCACCAACTCGAAAACAAGACTTCCTGAATATTCAGCGCGAGTCTTAAAACGTAAAATATAGCTATATGCGGTGGAATCTTTGTAAAATACTACTACAGTAGAAGTCATTTGAAGTATTTTAACCAATTATGGACACCACTTGTCCAAAGGTGTCGGTTGTCCTTTAAGGGTGAATCGACATCTAAACCACAATACCTTTTTTTTTTCTTCAATTTAATCAAACAATGTTCAATTTTACACGTAATATTTACGATAAGCGGGAAATCGTATGGCTCGCCGTACCTCCACCACATCCCAGTGGTGCGTGAAGTGGTCCGTAGGGGTGCGGTGAAGCCTCAGAGGCGACAGAGGCGAGGTGAGCGGCGTTCTGGTGTCGCCGGCCTCCTGCATGGAGGCCAGCTGCTCGCATGAGAAGCCCGTCAGGGTGGAGAACAGGAAGCTGATGTAGTCCACATCCTGTATGGCCACTTCCTGGCTCCCGACTGACCATCCACTCAGAGATGACCTGGAAAAATATATAGTATAGAAGTGCCTTGAGATACAAGTGACACGAGCGATTGTTTGGCCTATTTTTCACTGTGACTGGCAAGTAAGGCTGAACAATTTTTAAAAACTGATAAAACTACTACATTTTCCGGTGTATAAGGCACACCGGAGTATAAGGCGCACCCCGAATGAATGGTGTATTTTCAAACTTGTTCCATATATAACGGTGCAATAGATATAAATGTATCTATTTCAAGTTTTTTTTTCCCTCTTTTTCTTCTTTTCCGCAATTTAAGTGCTCTAAATGCTATAAAAACATCGCCTGGACGGCATTTAACCTTTCAGGGAACGCGGTTACTGCAGTAAACATGTTTTCAGGTTATCGGGTTACAAGTTATCATTATTTGGGCATGAAAGGGTCATTATTAATAATACTGCATTATTAATAATACAGTACGTTTCATTTATAAGCGCCTTTCAAAACTCTCAAGGACACTTTACCGTCACAGGATATTTTTCTGCGGGTGAGCAGCGGCAGCCACACGCGCCAGCGTTCACTCAACCCGGAAGTAACATAAAGTAAAAACAAACAAAAAATAAAAATAATAAAAAAATATTATTGAACTTTAATTTCTGCAATGGTAAAATTTAATTCTTAAAAAAACGACTGTATTTTCGGTGTATAAGGCACACTGAAGTATTAGGCGCACCCCCAATGAATGGTGTATTTTCTAACTTTTTCCATATATAAGGCACACCTTCAATGAATGAAAAAAGTTATCCAAGTATAACATAAATTATAAAAAGTTTTCCAAATATAAGTCACACCACATTATAAGGCGCTACAGTAGAGGCTGGGGTTACGCACTACTTCTTCTACAGGGGGAAATGGAGGCGGTTGCTGTTGACAGTAGCTGCGAGACTTGTTGGGGCTCAATCGCCTTCTACACTGGAAAATACGGAATATATATATATATATATATGTGTATATATTACATTATTGTAATTCTTAAAATCGAGCAATTTCTTAGTCAATTCTAAAAAAGAATTAACGTTTGTAGAGCATGATCTCACAAGTCAATCCCCATAGACATTGTGGTACTTCTCAGTCTCATAATAATAATAATAATAATAATAATAATAATAATAATGAGCAACAGCCAGCATAAGAACGGAATAATAATAATAATAATAATAAGCGCCTTTCAAAGCTCTGAAGGACACTTTACAGTCACAGACAAGCATAGGTACTATAATAAATAAAATACAATCACAAATAGAATGTAATGAATAAAATACAATTATAAATAGAAACAAGCGAGAGAACTACACAGAAAATGCCATTTTAAATAGGTGGGTTTTTAGATGGGACTTCAATAAAAATAATCATATTTCTTAAAATGACAAAGCAAAGATAGTGTGTTCATTTTTACTGCCCCCTTGTAATTACAGTATTTTCCGGTGTATAAGGTGCACCGGAGTAAAAGGTGCAACCCCAATGAATGGTGTATTTTCAAACTTTTCCATTTTTAAGGCGCACCGGACTATAAAGCGTATATTCAATGAAGGAAAAAAAACTTTTCCATATATATAATATATAAATAGATAAAAGTTTTCAGAATATAAGGCACACCACATTATGCTACAGTAGAGGCTGACGTTACGCACTACTTCCTCTACAGGGGGAAAATGGAGTCAGTGGCTGCTGACAGTAGTTGCTAGACCTGTTGTGGCAAAATATTACTTCACATATAAGGGGCACCGGCGTATAAGGCGGAGGGTCATCTTTTGAAGAAAATGAAGGCTTTTGGGTGCACCTTATACATTGGAAAATATGGTACATACCGGGTTTATATGTATTTTTCCCCCATTCCTTTTCACACACACCTCAAGTCACTGCCCTCCCGTGACCCTAAATGAGGACAAATTCAAAACAAGACAACTGGAGGAAACTAAACTGACCAGATTTATGTGTTGATCACATTCTGCCTAATTTTGAAACTTCTGGAACAAAATGCTAATGAAACCAAACCGTGGCCCCAAGCGAAAATGGAGGGATATCAGGCCAAAGGACACAAAGCGCAACATTTTGTTGTGGAAAGGCCAACAGTCCCGTACGTAAGATGCTAGTCACCACATTCCAGCTTCCCAAAAAATGAGTTCTTTGTGTCTCCATTTGGGCATCATCTCTGCAAATCTGTTCAAGCTGACCCATTGACACCAGGAATTAGACAGTTGCGGATTGTGGGAGTGGGATGGCGCGCTACTGCCATCTAAAGGGAGCAATTGGCAACTCATCTGGCCTGTATGGCTCTTCACTACTATTTATCGCGATTATAACTTCTCTCCATGGCCGTAGTAATGGAATGTCACCATAAACCGTCCCCCATCCTCTAAATTTCAGGAAACCTCACTCAAAAGAAAAAGAAGGCCCATTTGCTTACGACTCCTGTTGTGGCGGACTTGACACAATCAACACGGTGAACAACAAACAACAATGATGTCTAATTTAGAACCTGCGAGAGGCAGCGCAGTTGTACAGAGAAAAAAACAATAAGAAACAAGTTCAATGGCCACCAGTTCAGGGTGTCCCCCCGCCTCATGCCTGAAGACAGCTGAGATAGGCTCCAGCACCTCCGCAGCCCTAATGAGGAATAAGCGGTATGGAAAATGGATGGATGGAAGTTCAATTAACTCATTCACTGCCATTCATGAATTTAGCAGAGAATTGAAAATATGACGTCATTTTGGGGTCTTTTTGGGTGCTGATAAAGCGCTGGCCATGGCGTCTGGCAATTTTTTTTTCTTTCCACAAGGGGGCAGCATTTCCCTTTTTTCCATGTTAGCACTTTGTTCCACCTTCAGCTGTTGTTCAAGCGCTATATAAACCAATATGTATGTATTGCATTGTATTTTGGACAGTCAACCATTTTAAGACCAGATAACTCCAGACCTATACAATTTAGGAATTAACTTTTTTCTGATGAAAAAAGACACTAAGGTTTCTTACGCTGCATTGAATGTTTATGCAATAATAATAATAAAAATAAATTTCATTTATAAGCGGCTTTCCATGCTCTCAAGGTCACTTCACAGTCACAGGAGAAGTTAGATAGCTAGCGAGCTAGGTAGATAGCTCAATAGCTAATAATAATAATAATAATAACTCCATTCCATCAAGCCATCGACCATCACAAAGGTAAATAAAACGACTTTATTATACAGTACAGTTTATTTGTTTAATTATAATACCATAGCACATTTATTATACATAAAATAAGGTATCTTTTGTGTAGTTTTAAGGCTTAGAAAATTAGAAAGTAGAAAATTATGTTTTATGGGGAACTGGGAACGGATTATTCTCATTTTAATGGTTTTCTATGGGAAATTAATTTTTGGGATACACACTTTTCGCCTTACACACTCTGTCCGGGAACCAATTAAATGAAATGAGTTCATAAGCCAAGGTATCACTGTACTTTGCAACAATGTTTTTTTTTTTTTTGCGATTAGCAGGCAACTTTATGACAGGGCAGGCAACTTTTCAGAGTTGTCTGCCCTGGTGTCCGCTCACTTTTTGTCATGAGTTTCAGACACTGGCTTTATGCATTTGCTTTGAATTTACAAAGGTGCTAGAGCAGTGCGCAATTGATCCGAGTGAACCTGGGTGACGGGCGACCCACCGTTACGATTTCCAGCTCACCTCATGTGTATAATACGAATAAGAGAGGCGGCGAGGCCAGCAGAGATTCGTCCGGTGCTGCAGCAGAAACTCAGATTGGCCAGGAGAGAGCGAGACATCTTGGGAAGGAAGTAGAGCAGCTGCACCATTCGTTGCTGCCACTCTGACGGCAGAAGAACCACAGCACCTTCCTGCGGATCTTTTTTTTTTTTTTTTTTGCGCACAGACACACACAGGGCAGACGTCATGCTTCCACTTGACGGCATCATGCGTGACACTGTGAGGAAAATGGCTACAAGGAAAACCATAACGAGTTTGTGGTGGCGAAAAGTTTTAGTCTCCAAGGCTTTAGACACTCGGCGTGTTGTCTTTGCGTGTTTATGAGGTCTGCCTTTTTCGCTGACGCACATGCTGATGTCAGAAAGCGGCGGACAAAAGAAGCGTTGTGATGCGCCTATCAGAATTCTTGATTGCCCTCCTCGACTTCTCTTCCTCTACCGACTGCTTCCTTGTCATACAGTAATCACACTTATCGGACCGTTTCTGATCTTTAGCGCTTGCTGCACTGTTTTGTTTCTTTTTTCTACCCGGGAGCGACAGCGTCACGGTGTCTCTGACAACAGTCAAGATTCTTGTGTAACCAGTCAGGAGTTTGGTTTGAATTTTTAACTCATTCACGGAATTCATTCGGGATTTGAAAATATCATGTAGAGCGCCATTCCTGAATTGACTTTAACCAATCACATTTCAAGTTGGTGACACCAAGGCCTTCTCGCAGGCCTCTTTTCCTAGTTAACGGTCCCCTCTAGTGGACTTCACAAATCCCACCAGTTTTTATATGAGTCGCAGCTTTAATTGCAGTAAAGGTTGTGTAGTCATAAAATTAGCATTGACTTATTCACTGCCATTCTTGAATTTATTCGAGATTTGAAAATATGACGTCGAGCGCCATTCCCGAATTTGTCCGGGTTTTGTTGTTTTCTGGTTGGGGGGTGCCGATGAAGCGTTAGTCAGACCTCTGGCAATGTTTTTTCCTTTCCACAAGGGAGCAGCAGTTCCCTTTTTTCATGTTAGCGCTTTGTTCCATCTTCAGCTGTTGTTAAAGCCCGATATAATAATAATAATAATAATAATAATTTCTCCAGTGCGAGACTAATAAAGGCAAATCCAAATCCAATCCAATAATACATTGTATTTCTAAGCGCCTTTCAAAACTGTCAAGGACACTTTACATTCACAGGATTTTTTTGTGTGGGTGAGCAGCGACAGCCATTCGCACCAGCGAATGGCTAATATGTATTTTGGACATCTACCCTCATTTCAAGTTCACATAACTCCAGACCTATATAATTTAGGAATTAACTCTTATTTCTGATGAAAGAAGAGAGTCTAAGTTTTCTAATGCTGCATTGAATGTTTATGTTGTCCTAAAACTCAATATTCTGCGGGTCCTGGAATTCAAGTGACAATGACAAAAACCCTGGCACTGGAGTGGACACATTTTTGCACGTATCTGGCAGTGAATGAATGAATTAATTTGTATTTATTTAGTTATTTGTTAATGTGCTTATTAATTCCAGTGAATGAGTTCATCAATTTCTTTCTTTGTATTTATTTATTTATTTATTTATGTGTTTTTTTATGCATTTATGCATTTATTTAGGTTATTTGGTATTTTTTTTATTTACAAATACTCATTTTGAAAAAATACTCATTGTTTGAAAAAAGATGAAACATTATGTATGAAAAAATGTGTCCACTGGAGTGGACACATTTTTGCACATCATCTTGCAGTGAATGAGTTAATTGCAAACGCAGGAGACAATATTTTAAGAGTGTGCCAGTGGTGACAATCTGGGTTACAATCTCGCCTCAAGACTTTCTGCGTCAAATTTGGTAGATTGTTTATTTACCGTACAATATATATTTGTATTCATTTGTATTTGTGCAAGTACCGTAAAGTTTGCAGGCGTGCGTCTGTAGACTCAAGAGCAGGTCTTTGTTGCCTCGGGAAGCAGCAACCTGGATGGACTGGATGAGCAGCGCGGACAAATTCGGGTTACGGTGGGCCAGCTGGGACAACTGCACAGGAAGAAAGGCCAGCCAGCGACTCAGCACTTTACTCCTGAAAAGGGTGAGACACAACTACAGTTTATACTTCTTATACTTTAGTACATTAGATGACATGGAAATTGAAAATCCACCATTTTAGCTGTCAGTTAATAATAATAATAATAATAATAATCATCATCATAATGATACATTTAATTTACAAGCGGCTTTCAAAGCACCCAAGGACACTTTACAATTTAGAGAACAATAAACACAAAAACCATAATTAAAATGATAAATAATAAAAGAGCTCATTAAACTGTGAATACAATTTTAAACAGATGTTAAAAAACCCCGCTTAGTTGTTGACAATGCCGGAAGGTTGTTTGTGTTTGTTCCTGTGTCAGCAGCAAATTGATGCAATTTAACTCGGCGGCTTAGTGACGAAGTGCTGACTTCACGAGTGAAAATACAGACGGCTTTTGACTTTGTACTTGGGGCAATGGGGTTGCTCCCTTTTAGCTGCTTTGATACTGTTGCCCTGGGAATGAAAGCCATCCTTTGAATATTAAATGGCGTAAGGCAGGGGTGTCAAAGTCTTTTTTTTTCGGGCCACATTGTAGTTATGGTTTCCTCTCGAGGGCCGTTATGAATTTGGGGAACCCATTAGAATATTTAAATCCCTTCAAATATTACATATAGAGCACACAGCAAATTAATGAATAACTCGTTTTCAAATCTGAAGTCAAGAATAATGACTTTTATTGTGGTTGACATCCAAAAATGTGAAATTTTGGCTCAGATTTTAACAATCATCATGGAATTGAACAAGTTTGATTTGCTTTAGCGGGCCGAAAAAAAAAATGATGTGGCGGGCCGTATTTGGCCCGCGGGCCTTGACTTTAACACCTGTGGCGTAAGGTATAAAAAAAAAAAAAAAAAAAAAAGAAATGATTCATTGCCATAACTACCCTCCCAAAAAAATGTGTGATTGCTATTAGTGTAAACATACATGACATTCCATACAAAATATAGCACGTGAAGCAAGTTACGAACAAATTCACCTTACAAACAACCATTCGGAACATATCTCGTTCGTAAATTGGGGAGCGTCTGCATTTCGACCAAATAATGTCATATCGATTTTAGATTAGATTACATTTCCTTTCCAACAGCTCCTGTATTTTGTTTTTCTACTTCTTTCTTTGCTTTCCTCTTCCTTTCAGAACGTTAATGCTGTGAAATGTAAATTTCTCCACAGCGAGACGAATAAAGGTACATCCAATCCAATTAGTGTCACAGTGGAGACATTTATATTTTACAGCAGAAAAGTTATGAAAAGGAAAAAGTAGAAAAACAAAATACTGGTGCGGTTGGAAAGGCAGCAACTCTCATGCCGCCATCTTAAAGTCAAAACAACAACAACAAAACTAAATAACAAAAACTGTGAGACAACACAACAGACACAGTCATTCAATCTTAACCACTTTCCACTCTTTGTTGTATGAAACAGTTCGAGATGAAAGAGGAGAGGGTCAAAGCGTCCTTTTCGCCAATGAATCCGGGATGTCATGCTGAAAATGTGCATAGATCTACAGCAAGTTACGTTTTGAAAGCAAACATGAAGCTATATATCCATTGCCGAAACAAAATTGATTGGCTGACATCTCGTTTCCCACATACATCCGCTTCAATTCCAAGCCGCGACTTTTTGCGTACAAACCAATTTTGGAATCCAATTTGCAGAGCACGACTTTGCACTTACCTTGTGATATGTGACTGGCCCCGCTCCTGCAGGTAGATTTTGCTGTAGAAAGATAGCAAAAGAGATCTGGTCTGTAGTGTCAACTGTTTCTGCTGATAGTACACGTACACTGCTGCCAGCAGGTCATCAGTCACTGCTGTAACACATCAACATGAGGAATATTTTTTCAAATTTTGATTTGATCTAATCGCTGGATTATCTATTGCGCACAGTTGTATGCGAGGCAAGCCCGATAGAAAGGCTCAAAAATTCATCCGAGGCTCACTTTTGCTTTTTTGCGTAAGCACCATCTTCCACACGGTGCCGAGCAGCATGTGCAGTTGTCGATAGCTGAGCTTCACTTCGCCGGAGAGCGTTTCTTGCACGAACGTCCTCAGGGGAGTCAGCCAGTCTCCGTCAGCCTCACGGTCGACTCCCTGCTTCTGGCTCAGTGACACCATAACCTGGCAAAGTGTGATGTTCAGCGCCAGCGGATCGACGTGAGCATCGGGGAGAGCTGCGGCTTGCTTAACCCTGCAGGAAAGATCGTGAAGTGATGCGAACATGCGATAATGTGTTTGAAATTAGGCTTTATGTTCCTTTTTTTCGGAATACAGACACTCCCCAAACGTACGAACAAGATACATTCCGCACGGTCAATCGTAAGGTGAATTCGTTTGTAAGTTGCTTCAGTGCTTGTGACTGTAAAGTGTCCTTGAGAGTTTTGAAAGGCGCTTATAAAGAAAAATTGTTATTATTATTGTCCCCCGCCTCGTGCCCGAAGACAGCTGAGATAGGCTCCAGCACCCCCCACGACTCTAATGAGGAATAAGCGGTACGGAAAATGGATGGATGGATTATTTTTTTTTTTAATGGAATATATGTTTATAATAATAATAATAATAATATCTATTAGCTCTATAGCTAGCTAGCTATTAGCTACCTATTATCTAGCCAGCTAGCTTCGTATCTATTTGAGTTATTTGATGCGAAGATGTGATAATGTGTTTCAAATTAGGCTTTGTTACTTTTTTTCGGAATACAGACACTCCCCAACTTACATTCAAGATACGTTCTGAACTGACGTTCGTAAAGTGAATTCGTTCGTAAGTTGCTTCAGTGCTATATTTTGTATGGAATATGTTAATACAGTAAAGTCTCGTTATATCGATATCGGATATATCGATAGTCCCGGTTATATCGATACTATTTCTATGCACGCACGGAGAAAATTACATGCAAACAGGGTCGGATATATCGATAGTCCCGGTTATATCGATATTTTTTCGGACTCCCTTGAATATCGATATAACGAGACTTTACTGTAATAATAATAATAATAATATATATTAGCTATATAGCTAGTTATCAATTAGCTAACTAACTAGCTTTCTATCTATTTGAGTTATTTGATGCGAGGATGTGATAATGTGGTTCAAATTAGGCTTTGTTACTTTTTTTTTGTAACACAGACGCTCCCCAACATACGAACGAGATACGTTCCGAACTGCCGTTTGCATGGTGAATTTGTTCGTAAGTTGCTTCAGTGTTTTTTTTTGGTTGCAATGTATGTTTAAGATTTCAAAAGTATGATTAAGGCTTGTATCAGTAACATGTATTGGTTTGTCCTAAAAAAATAAACATTGAATAAAATATATGTACATGTACAACGAGAGAGAATACTACATATGTTACTACAAACATGTTTGTATGTACCGTTGTTCGGAAGTAGGGAAGCATCTGTATCCAGAAAACAGCTTCTGCATAACGCTAAGTTATTCGAAAGAATTATTATTTGAAGAAAAAAAAAGTAAACTAAATCAAACACGTACCTCTTAGTATTAACTTTCTTTTTATATTTAGGTGCGTCATGAAGGCTGTATGGAAAATTTTTCATAAAGTGCTGCTTAAACTCTCCTAAGTATTCCTTGCGGAACCAGGCATCCTAAAAGAAAGAAAATTGATCAATCAAATAAATCTGACAACAAAGGGGAAAAAAAACACACATCCTAACATGCTTTTCATCATTCCAAGGTATTGGAGCTTTCCTTGATCTTACCAGCGTATCTTGATGCTCCTTCCGCGGTGCCAGTTTCCGAAGAAGTTGCAAAATAGACAGAACCTGGAACATTACTGACATGGCGTCTGGGCTCAACAGGTGACTGCCGTCAGAGTGGTTCCAAGGAGAGTCGCTGGTGTTTGCTTCTACCCACACTTCAAGCAAAAGTGGCACCAGAGTCGATGCAAAACTCTGGACAGACTCCACCGAGTCAAAACCTTCGTGTGTTTCACCCGGATGATCCGAATGTGGTCTATATTTAAAAAAAAAAAATTCAGAAAAGCAAATATTGGGAAATTTCACATATTTTAATGAGGAAGTAACTGGAACCATACAGATCCATTTTCGACAGTGGGTGAAAGTTTTTTTCAGCCGTCATCTGTACTTC
The DNA here is from genome assembly GCF_051943395.1 of Hippocampus bargibanti. Classification (NCBI taxonomy): domain Eukaryota; kingdom Metazoa; phylum Chordata; class Actinopteri; order Syngnathiformes; family Syngnathidae; genus Hippocampus; species Hippocampus bargibanti. The sequence continues at coordinate 22,430,199 of NC_142739.1, read as the reverse complement.
TTTGAAGGTGTCGGACGTTTTGCTCCTCATCCGAAGAGCTTCATCAGCGAACTAAAGTTGTACTGGTAACTCTGGTCCTACATATATCCCTAATAGACATAGGTGGCGGTGCCAGACCTCTGCTCTGATAGGTCCCTGTTCTCAGGTTGGGGGAGCAGTGGACTACTCCCTGAAGCTAATCTGAAGACTTATTTTGTTCTGTCTGATTATCTCTAATGTACTATGCCTGGCTCTGATTGCCTCATTAGCTCTTGACCTGTTTTAAAACAGCAAAACCCTTCACTAAAACGCCATGGTGGTTTTGAGGTTTAATTTAGACTGCACTTACAACAGACTTCTTAGGTAGTTATGCGGATGAGGTGATACCAGAGCTAATGGGGCAATCAGAGCCTGGCATAGAACATGAGAGGTAATAAGACAGACAAAAAAGGAAAAATCAGATTAGCTTCAGGAAGTAGTCCACTTCTCCTCCAACCTTAGAGCAGGGACCTAACAGAGCAGAGGTCTGTCCATTAGGGATATATATATATATATATATATATATATATATATATATATATATATATATATATATATATATATATATATATATATATATATATAGGGCCAGAGTTACCAGCACAACTTTAGTACGCTGATGAAGCTCTTCGGATGAGGTGCGAAACGTCCGACACCTTCAAATGACGGCTGAAGACACCTTTTCATCGCTGGACTACTCCTATAAGACTGAGAGTCTACATAGACATATTTTCTACAGCGTTTATCAGGGGAAAACCTTTTTCACAGCAATGCTATCATACCTGAGTTTAAATGTGGAATACGGGCTTGGTTTGCTCCCAGAATGCTCAAACACTTGAACACGGATCTTGCTGTCTATGAGATCTTCCCAGATGACATTCATCGGCGTAATCCTGCTCTCATCACTTGAACCAAACATTCCCTCAGATGGAGCCGACATAACACCTTCCTCCAGAGGTCTTTCCTCGACTACTGCTTGTAGATAGCGCCCAAGTCTAAAAGAAACACACGAGATTTGCCTGGTAAACTGCCGAGGTAGTTAACAGAGGAGATTCCAAAGATCAATATTCTAAAAATACTCTTGGAATTGGAGTTCAAGCATATTTTGTTCTCGAAAATATGTATCAATATTCAACAAAAATAGCTTGAACAGTTGTCATGTTGACATCCAGCAAATCTTTTATAAGATTTCAGTTTGTTTTCTGGGATGCTAAAAAAAAAAGATTAACAGCATTGTCAAAATGTAATAACCACAATAGAAGCACCCGAGTTTCACATTGCAATACCAACAATACATTAACTTAAAGGACAACCGACACCTCCGGACAAGTTGTGTCCATAATTTGTAAAATCATTTCAAATGACTTCTACTGAGCATATTTTACAAAGATTCCACGGCATATAGCTATATTTTACGTTTTAAGACTGGCGCTGAATATTCAGGAAGTCTTGTTTTCGAGTTGATCACGATGCCTGACGTGACGTCACGCCAGGAACGCCCCTGAGCAAGAAAGCGACACACAATGCATTTTTTGGGTACTTTGTTTGGTCTGAAAACTTCGTGTTGATCCGTGTTGATGGCAAAATTAGAAGGAAAAAACATAAATAACGCGACGGTGAATCGTTGTGTGTTGCACCAAGACTACTATTTGATACTAGTTGACACCAATTCCCAGCAGACACATCAGCCCATTTCCAATGGAGCTTGGGCGCCATCTTGTGCATTTTTCTGGGCGCTACATTGAAGTCCAGACGCCTCAAAATGAGACGGAAGGACTTCTTTAATCAATTGCAAACATTTATGCTTTCCTCTTCAGAACTATTTGAACCATATTCATAACTGGATGAGTAACAAGAAAGCATCTTGTCCAAATCTGAAGCCATTGTTTTGATTCTCGAACAAGGCAAGACGTCCTGGCGTTACATCACGAACATGGGGGCGGGACCTTCTGAAACTGAAACTTTCTGAGGTCATTTTGAAGTAGTTTAGGGACACTTTAAGTCATTTTATTGGTGTTTTGCATTCGACTAAAAATATCAGCCTGTGTGTTTTAGGTATTTTAGATGCTTTAAAACGTTTTTCTAATGTCAGTTAGGAAACAAAAATTGGTGTCGGTTGTCCTTTAATCATCTATTACATCTGCAAATTCATTTGACCTTGCAGATGTGACCTTAAACCATATAATGCCAAAAATATAGTGCAGCAAAAGTGTATTTTGCTTTCTTTTTTTTTACTTAACAACCAATTGTGTTAAACAATAATTACATTTTGTCCTCTACCCCATCACCAGCCATGTTCTGCATCAAGTCCTCATCGATATCATCAGAAAGCCTTTAACAGTCCCACAATGAGGAAATTTGCAAATCAATTACTGATTAAGCTGCTTGCCGCCAGATATACATGCACAGACGCGCCTCAATTTACGAACGAGATACGTTCCGAACGGTCGTTCTTAAGGTGAATTTGTTCGTAAATTGCTTCAGTGCTATATTTTGTATAGAATGTCATGTATGTTTTATAGCATCTAAAATACCTAAAACACACAGGCTGATATTTTTAGTCAACTGCAAATCACCAATAAAAATGACTCAAAGTGTCCCAAAACTGCTTCAAAATGACTCCGGAAATGGCAAGTTTCACAAGGTCCCGCCCCTTGTTCGTGTCGTCACGCCAGGATACTCGAGACACGAAACAATGGCTTCAGAGAGTTCAGATTCGGAGAAGATGCTTTCTTGTTACTCATCCAGTTGTTTTTCATTTTGACGAATGTGTAATCATTCACTAAGGCATACCTCAGGAGCACTGAAAGTCGCCACTGCTGGCTGGTAACGGTCCCGCTAGGGTTGACGGAGAGCGTCCAAGTGCATCCCTTGCCCTCCTGGTCCTTCTTTGTTCTTCCATTGCTCTGTCTGTGAGAGATTAGCTCCAGAAAGTTTGTGAGGAGCACGGCAGGCCGTGCTGCAAGCAGGCCTGGGTAGTGTTCCAACAGCACATCCAAGATTTTCATGGCGTTTTCTTGGATGCTCAACTCAATGTGAGTCATAGCGCAGGACAGGTGGGCACTGACGAGGGAGGAAAATGGAGCCACGCGCTCTCCGGGCACAGACTGGGCAATATATCTGTAATAAGGTTCAAGCTTGCCATTAGTTGTGACCGAGGGTAATTGTATTGGATTCACGTTTTCTCTAACCTGAGCACACGTGTGGCTGCCACCCGAACATTGGCATCATTGTCTGTGAACACAGCAGCCACCTCGGACAGCAGACGTGACAAATGCTGCTCTAACAAAGAGGGATTTGCCAACAACAGCTCCCTTAAGCCCAACAAGGCAGCATGCTTGATATTGGCATTGTAATGGTGGAGCTGAGACAATAGGTCCTGGGAAATGGGAGAAAATGCGCAGAAAACACTGTCAAACAAACGATTGATTCCCTGATGTTTGTTTGCATATGGAAAAGAATAATATCGAACATTGCTTCGTGAGTCGCGACTGTGGGTGGGGGTAGGGATCCAAAAATTTTTAGAACCATTGAGGTAAAAACACATTTACATTGATGCCAAGATGCCTGTTTGTGGTCGGACCACTCGTGTCTGTCTTCAGTTGTTCGGGCAGATATATTCCCTTTGAGCGAAAGTTTGTATTGGTGGCGTTGTCTGCTCTTGGCTTCTTCTTTCCCACTTTTAATTTCACTTTGTGGAAGTCATCTTGTCTCTTCTTTTTCTTGGATTTCAGTTTAGCCATCTTGAATCAAACGTTTTACTGGATCTAAAGGCATGCACAAAAGACGTGAATAAATGAATGTGACGGTACAGTGCATTATACGAAACATTGTGAAATCCTTATCAAAATGAGACCGTCATTCTCAGTTTGCAGACCTCTTCTCTCCACTAGCATAAGCAGTAGCGAGCTAATTGCATGGACATCATTGCCAACATTCATTTTGTAACATACCCCAAGCTAAAGACCGTGGCTGTGTCTGCTGCAAATGTACACTCCGATGCAGGATAGTCGATATCTGAAGGTGATGAAGAGTTATAGAAAATACAGTATATATTATGTATGTGTGTTAATATTTTGGCTTCGGGCTCGTATCCGTCTATGAATTAAGCAAAATGTGCGCTTGTTTTCTAGCCGCCGTCGCCTCTGCTCCCACCCCTTTTTTTTTCGAAAGAACAACGGCAGCGAAGCGTGGGGTAGAACAGGTTCGTTGCCAACGTCCTTGAATAAAATGTATGCAGTTTTTTGAGTGCACGTATAAATCTCTTTTATTTTGATAAATGTCAAAATATGAATGAAAGCATAACGGTGTATCCCTGAAATTGATACAAGCATACTATACAGTCGTCCTCGTAAAGGCCTGATATACTAATATATCCAAATAACTTACATTTCTTTACATTTAATTTATTTTTAAACGTAGACCCATCAAAAATATATCATTAATTATTGATACCGCCCATAAATGTGTCTTTTATATATCGTATTTATTAGATTTTTATCAACAACGTGTTTGCGTTTTTTAAACAGGCACATCGATCGTCTCACACAGACTCCTCTTGGTCCCTTCCTTCTACTCTGTCTCTGCTGCGCATACTGTATTTGGATCGAGTTAAAGGAGCTTCAATTGCAAACATATCAGGTATTTATATCAACCTGTAAGGTTTTAGCGATAGTTTGTGATTTGGAGACACAATTCGTCTTGTTTTATCAAAACGCGTAAGTGGTTCTCTAAAATGGCTTGACTAGGCCCGAAACGAGGCTACGCAGATGATAGTGTGAACCACTATTAAGTTCTATTGTAACGAGTGCACCGCGTGTTGTGTATCCTAAAATGTCTGCAACCGTTCTGACTTGTTTTTTAAATCGTTTTAACGTCATTCAGTGAGCAACCCGAAGACATGGATTACAAACCTTCAGGCTACCAGTTTGCGCAAAATAACACTCTGAACAGGGGGTCGCTACGGAACACAAATAAATACGGCACGGTAAGTATTTCGTTGACAATGTCGCGGAATGGCTATATTTTATCTATTCGTCCATTGCCTCTCAACTGACTGTGAATGGCAGTTGCCGTTGTGGGAAACGGAACGATAACATGCACCAGCCGGGGGTCTTACTAGAACACCCCTTTCACTGAGCTTGGAGCATCCACGCCGTTAACAACGGCTTTGACCGAGCCTGTCCATTGAAATCAATAGAAATACCAGCGGACGCTACCCCGTGATGTCTTAAACATCACGTGGCCATTTTCCGCTCGAAGAGAATCAAAATTCACGACTGCTCTTAGATTTTACGTGCACTCATGCTAAAATTGAGTCCGTACAAAGGTAGTTGGTGGTATTGTATACAATTCCAAATATGTAATCCTAGATTTAAATGTAAAAGCGCCTTATTTCTTTGCCTTGTCACTCCAAGGTAAATTGTCCGGAATTTCCACAGACTGTGCCGATGACCATTTTGTAACATAAAAAGGCTCCCAAACCCCTTTACTGACCCAGTTGAGTGTTCTGTAGCCACAAGGGGACACAAGTCTTCTTGTGCCTGTCCCAAACAGAAGGTTACAGAGGGTTGTGTCAGGAAGGGCATCCGACGTAAAAGCTTGGCCAAAACAAACATGTGAATCAAACCTCTGAAGATGGAGGACACTGATTCGCTGTGGCGACTCCTTGAAGGGAAAAGGAAAAGAAGAAAAGGGTTCCAAAATAAGCTGCACTTTTCCCTGGTGGTTCAGGCCTCAGGTTTGAATCTTGATTCAGACCAAACCTCCTGTGTGGCATTTGTGTCGTTTTCTTTATGTACCCAGGTATTGCCTTCTAACATGCCCTTGGGTGCACCCAGCCTCTCTATAAAGTCAGTTGGAATCGGTCACCCAAATCAGGACAGAAATTTGATGGGTACATCCAAACAAATTGGGGAGATTTCTGTAGAATCATGTTTCTTTTTTCCCCTCAACTTGCTTTTGGGGAATGGGGGAGAGGTCTTGGCTTGTTTGGAAAATGTATCCATTGTGAGACAAAAATATTATTTTTACATGTGGCCAATGGCCTTCATTCTTATTTAGTTAATATTTGTGTTTACTTGACACAAAATGTACATTCTCACTTTATGAGAATTCACATTGACTGGTGGCTATTTTTTACACATGAAGCCATTCTCAAGGGGGTTCGTCATGAGACATGGTTTACATTGTGTAACGTAAAATTCAGTACACACAAAGTGTCACCATGTCACTAATTCCTCTGTCTCTCTCCTTCCTGTGGACATATTCCCTCCTCTTGACAGGGTGCGTTCCGCCCGCAGCACTCTGCTGATATCGGTAAGTCTTCCATATATAGGATGAGAGAATTGAAGCTTGAGACTTTGTTGTCTCGACTTCATGTCATGGGTGGCGACCCGTCCGCCACTCTTGGAAACTCCGCTGTAGGGCCTGTTGTGTGCCATTTTGTCCTATTGTTAAAGGGAGACTGATATTCTGAACAAAAAGTGTCACAAATTCACCTATTCACAGTCACCCGACAACCTGTAAGCATTATGCATACCAGGTATGGATATAAAAAAAAAAAATCACTCAGAATTAATCACTGCCTTAAGAGATTTGAGTTAATGGATGGCTGCTCATCCTGTGCAAAATAGGTTAGTCAAGCCTGGGTGGGTTTTGAGAGTAATCACCCACTGGGTTAGCAGCCTTGGCTTTTAGCCTTCTGGTTGGCACACTTGACTGTCAACCAGTAGAATAGTGGTCGCATGAGTTTTGACCACTGTTCATTCGGCGGCCAATTAAATGTGCATAATCATTTTTAACATGGTGCAACAGTCACCTGTGAACCTGGCTGCAGGCACCATTTTTCCACCACACCTGCTTCCTGAGTTTCTGTTCATTATGAACGGCAACGCCACGGAATGAGGGGGCACCCAACGGTCGACCCTGCAATTTGCCACCTTCTGAAATAGTTTCAGATCTGGCACAGCGCCTGTATGTCGGTACAGAGCTCATTTGTACTTATTTATTTTTATGAGCAAGTGCAGTATGTATATTTATAATAATTTGGATTGGATTAGCCTTTATTAGTTTAGCAGTAGAGAAATTTACATTTCACAGCAGCAAAGTGATGAAAGTAAGAGGAGAGGAAAGGAAGAAGTAGAAAAAATACAGGAGCTGCTGTGAAGGCAGCCACTCTTGCGGCGCCATCTTGAAATCAAAACAACAATAACAAAATAAAAAACAATGTGACACATGTGACAGTCATTCTATCTTAAGCACTTTCAGCACCCTCTTTGTTGTATGAAGCGGTTCTAGATGAAAGAGGAGAGGATCAAAGTGTCCTTTTCACCAGTTGATCACGGACATCATGGTGAAATGTGCATGTCTGCTGCAAGCTAAATGTTGAAAGCAAACACGAAGCTGTAGCATCCATTGACAAAAAGAGATTGTCTCACATCTCCTGTCCCACACAAAACCGCTTCAATTCCAAGCCACGACATTTCCACATACGCATCGGCGCTCTGCGCTGACATTCCTTTCTTCTCATCGCGGGCTCCAGCCGCAGATTGTTCAACAGCACTGACCTTTCTGCTGAACAAAGGTGGGCTGTGAAAATGCCGTCCATTACAGGCGCAAAAAAAGCACAATCGCTGTCTGGAGATGACCGTCAAATGGCACTGACATTCTCCCCAAATCAAAAACTATGCTGGCATATTCGTGCTGCCGAAAAGGCGCAGCCGCTCAGCAGTGTGTCCATGATGTCGTGGCCAAAAATGCTGAAAAACAATCTGTATCTGTTGCACATTGCACACAACGACGCAAAGTGACAAAAGATAAAACAAAAACAACAAAAAAGGCTCGTTAGAGCACTTGCTGATGGCTGCCTACTCGGACGCCATCTTGGACTTCTTTTTTTTTGGCTGGGTTTGAAAAGAAATGCTCAATACCCAACCCTAATTTCCAGCCCCACTGATTTGAAATGTGGTTTTTCAAACTCCTCACCTCCAACTAAAGTTGGACATATTGGAAAACACAGTCTTGCTCCCAATTTGCTTCTCTCAAGCGTGTGTCATATTTAATTTAGCAACTCTAATATTGCTGGGGGTGTTTGGGGTTTCTCCACCAGTATACAGGAAAGGAACATCTTTCCAAACTATGCCATCATTAAGCAAAGTGTTGGACGGCATCCCAAATAGCCTGCTCGGTAAGCTAAACAAACCCCCAAAAAGTTCATCCTTATAACGTGACTGGGATTGAAACACTGCATTCTTAACAAATGAAATGTTTACAGGTCTTGAGTATGTCTGGGAGTATCGCAGTCCCAGTAAAACTGTCGCGCCGCACTATGAGTGCAGGCTTTGCAAGGTGACCCGCCTCCAGCACGATATGGTCGCTCATGTGAAAAGCGCACAACACATTTTCACATACATGGTGAGTGGTTTGGCTTTTTAAGTTAAATACAGGTAACATCCGATTTACAACCGGCACGAGTTACGACCGCCCGTACTTACGACCACGACCGCCAGACCTTTTTTTTAAATTTATTATGCTACGCCTGCCACCGCTACAGCCAGCAACATGACAGAGACAGTGCAGGATGATTTATTAAGCTACAACACAAAGCGCTGGTCCCAAAAAGAGGACCAGGGGAATAATAAAAAATAAAGAATGCCAAAAACGTCATACATTTCATTTATAAGGGCCTTTCCAAACTAGGGGCGTGGGGGGACTCGGACGAAGATATAGAAAGTCCAGGGTAATGCAAAGTACAAATACAAGTTGACAGCGTCCCGTTTTCGTACCTGCTGTCCTGAAGAAGGAAGCGGGGAGGCGCGGCCCCGCCCCCAGCTGTCAATCCGAACGTGACAATATCGTTTATTTGCCGGAGCAGCATTGCAAAAATGAGGATACAAAATAACTGTTTCGTAACAAACGCATCCGTCAATTTTCTCCAGCATGACAGCACAGCATTCGGGGGGAGGGGGGGTGTCCGCCGAGGCGGAGCGGGTGGGATCGCCGAGGCGGAGCGGGTGGGATCGCCGCGACGCAAACGCCGCGTTGGGCTCACGGTCGCCCCCGCCGCCTCTTTGAGACAGGTGACCTCTTCTGGCTTCTCCGTTAGCAGGGAGAGCGATTTTTGGAAAGGTCGCGTGCGTGGGAAGCTGTGCGTAATGGGTCAGCAGAAAGCGTGTGCGCGACACAGTTATAAAGATCGATAATACGAAATATAAAATGATTAAAATGACACTAGAAGTTATAAGCTCTATAAATGAACATTTTGGTATTTAATAGTATTAAATAGAAAAGTATGCAATGTCAACCTGTTGTTTTAAACAACAGGTTGACATCGTATACTATCCTGTCGTGTAGGAGATGCCAGCGTGTCGTCATTTGTTATGATCACGTGATCCTCGTGTCAGCCATTTTGAATGCTTTTCGATTTACAACCGTTTGGCTTACGACGGTTTTGTCGGAACGGAACCCGGTTGTAACTCGGATGCTACCTTGCACAATGAAAAACAATTGATATAGATAGAGGCCTGCGCTCCCTGGCGCTTTTGTCCAATATGTGTAAGAGAGAAAGTTGGGTTGCATAGATTTACCGTATTTTCCGGTCTATAAGATGCACCGGAGTATAAGGCGCACCCCGAATGAATTGTGTATTTTTTTTTCCATATACAAGGCGGACCGGACTATAAGGCCAATGAATGAAAACAGTTTTTAACTATATTATACAAATACAGTAAAGTCTCGTTATATCGATATCGGATATATCGATAGTCCCGGTTATATCGATACTATTTCTATGCACGCACGGAGAAAATTACATGCAAACAGGGTCGGATATATCGATAGTCCCGGTTATATCTATATTTTTTCGGACTCCCTTGAATATCGATATAACGAGACTTTACTGTATATGAACGTTTGCCAACTATAAGGAAGACCAAATAATAATAATAATAATAATAACAGTAATGCAAATTTCCCCATTGTGGGACGAATAAATAATAAACGAAAAAATAATAATAAATAATAATACCTTTCATTTATAAGCACCTTTCAAAACTCTCAAGGACACTACACAGTCACGGGATATTTTTTCTGCGGGTGAGCAGCGGCAGCCATAATGCGCTACAGCAGAGGCTGTGGTTACACACTACTTGTGCTACGCCTACTAAATGGAAGTAAATGGAGTCGTGGCTGCTGACGGTAGTTGCGAGACCTGTTGTGACTCGATATTACCGTATTTTCCGGTGTATACGGTTCACCAGAGTATAAGACTCACCCCCAATGAATTGTGTATTTTCAAACCTTTTCCATAGATAAAGCGCACTGGACTATAAGGTGCACCTTCAATGAATGAAAAAAGAAATCTAACAAATTATACAAGTTTTCCAAATATAAGGCACTCCGCATTATAATGCGCTACATTAGAGGCTGGGGTTACACACTACTTCTTCCACAGTGGGAAAATGGAGGCGATGGCTCCTGACAGTCGTTACGAGACCTCTAAAGGCTCAATATGACTTCACATATAAGGCGCACCGGCGTATAAAGCGCAGCATCATCTTTTGACGAAAATGGGTGTGCCTTATACACCGGAAAATACAGTGCGCATTGATTTCAGCGACTGTAACCCTGAATGTTATCCGTCAAACTTGACCTTAGCATATACCACTCCGGATTTCAAATGATTGAACCATGTGTTCATTTATTTCCGTAGCAATTCTGACAATGTAATAGCAGTGGTGGCATTTCTGTATTTTACCTTTCATATCTAGAAATGTCTTAGAGACGTTTCATAATGGATTGTTTCTGCTTATATTTTGTCTCGTGAAGCCTCAACCATGAAAATAATGCAATGACCAGTGTCTTCCATCCTATTTAGTCTAGCGGGCCTCTAGCCTGTATAACATTCTCATACCAAGTGCATTCTTGGTGTCATTTGTTATCCTTGATAAAACTGCTTACCGGAGACTTTGTGTAGACAGACTGATAAAAATGAAGAATTCTTTTGAGAGAATGCAGCCTCAATGTCGTACCAATAGTCTTGGTACCAGCCTTCTGATTAAATACATATGTTTTGTGGCCTTGGTGTGGATGGACGCATTCGTGATCAATCAGCCATTTGTCAGTAAATCGTTAGAGTCCGGAATATTCTGCACCCTTCAAAGGCCGCTCTACTCCAACAGTCACTTAAAGATATCGGATGAAGAGACGTTCATATGTAGTAGTACAACTATGTTTCTTTTTATTTATTTTTTAAATTGTGATTGAAGTCTTTAAAAATATATATATAAATAACCAAACACCTTTTTATTGCACACAGAAAAAGATCCACCCGGACAAAGTCCCTTGGGAAAAGCAAGAACTCGTCAACGATGCAGCTGTGAGGAAGATGGTTAGGGATTCTGCTGCTGAAATGGCACGGAAAGTGGGGAGAGGACAAGTCAAGGTCAGTTTGGAGTTAAATAACTCAAAATCACAGGTGTCAAAGTCAAGGCCCAGGGGCCAAATGTGGCCCGCCGCATCATTTAATTCGGCCCGGGAAAGCAAATCCGTCTTGTAAAATTCCATAATGCTAAAGTCCGTATCAAAATGTCCCATGTAAACCACAATAACAGTCATTATTTTTGACTTGAAATTTGAAAACTAGTTATTCATGTATTTGTTGCGCGCTTCTTATATGTAATATGTGGAGGGGATTAAACATTCAAGAAATTGAACACAAAACAGGATGCAACTTTCCAAAGACAGTAAGAGGAGGAAGGGATCGTGGCCTCGACACGGATTGATTCACCTGTGCCAGTAAATTACTCGAGTCCACCACTCGAGTCACCAAGATTTAATGTACATACAGGGTCGCCAGCTGCAAGGTTAGACACAACGGTGTAGAGTTGCGACTTGACTCCAACTGACTAATCCGGACTGTATCCTTTTATTCAAGTGCAATCCAAACAAGTCAGTTTACACTTGTTTCATCACAACAGAGGTATACAAGCATAAAGCAACCCTATTGGTTGGCATATTTTCATTGTATACTTAATGCGTTATACGGTTACCCTGATCCTTCATACTGTCGACTTGACCGTCAGCAGATCTGACCACATCATCCTGATTGGTTGATTCTTACTACTCTCCCGTTCAATCTCTACCCGAGCAGTGTAGACTTGTAACTAAATAGCAAACATGAGGCACAAGGTCTCCGAAAACATTAGCTGAGCAATAAGAATGAACATTTTAATAAAAGTTTTCCCTGACACATTCTAATGGCTTCCCCTAATTCATAACAGCCCCCCGAGAGGAAATCGTAACTACAATGTGACCCGTTTGTTTGACACCTTTTCTGTCAGTCATTTAAATTGACAAGCCACAAACGAATTCTGGATGATGTTCTCTTTGTTTGGGTAATGTTTTAGGTGGTCATGAAGGAGCCCTTCACTGTACGCGCTTTCAGAGGACTCCGTAAGTTATATGCAATAAACTTCTCTGTGAAATAGCACTTGTTTGTGATTTTCCATCCCACTTTTTATTTGTTCCTAGGTTCTGCTGGACCAAAGCCATTTCCCACACCAGAAAACAGCATGGGGCCCAATGGACCCCCATTCGGTGGGTCATTTGCGTTATTGAGCACCTCGCTGTTTTCTCATCTGATGAAACCTTATTCCTGTTTCCTAGATCCACTATTCAACGAGCCGTGGTTTCACGAGGAGTTTCCCCTTAACGACGAATCTTACGATGACTGTCCGGATGAATACAAGCCATCTAATTTTGAAGATTTTCCAGCCGACCAATGTTTCCTAGACACCAATTCGGATGAATATGAGCCACCCAACATGGGGCGTTTTTCACCCAAGCAACGTTTCCCAAACCCCGATATGAGCCCAAGGCCGTATCCGCGCGGGGCTGGAGATGGTTTCCACCAAGATAATGGACGTGATCGTTTTAACGATCGGCAAATGTTTCCTGAGCAGTACAAAAACCCACAGATGAAGCTGCCTCCCAGTTTTTTAGACAGATCTGCAAATAATTCACTTGATAGGCCAAGACACATGGAAGAGCCCCTCAACAATAGCAGCGATTCAAATGAACTACTTCGTTATCTGGTAGGTGCTTCATTTCATGGCGATCATTCCGTTTCTTTGATAGCGGTGGCGTGCAATCGTGATGCTGAAAGTGTTTATTTTTTTAGGAGACATTCCGGATAGAAAACGAGAGCGATGCGCAGCTGGTTCTGAAGGTGACACAGAAACTAACAGAGCAGCTGATGGAGTACAGATTGAACACTATCACGCCAGACGTAAGGAGCTTCATGCTTGAAAATCCATAAAAGTTAAACAAAGGATACTGGACTTCTCGCTTTGTATATGTCCAGAACATTCCTTCCAATATGATAGACATCTTCAAATTCAGTTTTTTTTTTTTTTTTTTTACAAATTTGGTAAGAGATATCCCGAATGTACTTCAGTACTTGAATAAATGGTTTGAATTCTAAAAGTGTTTTGGAAAAATGCCAAGGACCCACCAAAAATAAAGTTTACTATCATTTTTTTTTCCTGCAGCAACATAGCTACACGCAATGACAATTGAGAGACTCAGGAATACTCGCTATCATCAGGGATGCATCCAGTAAATTTAAAAAGGGGGCTACTTGGCCGCCTCATTTCCGACAAGGGGGCCAAATTCTAAAATTGATGGGCCTGATTTAACTAGATTGCCAAAGTATACAAAACCGATTGAAATGAAATCAAAATGCATGATATTTCTAAATTCTAAATAAATAAAACATTTGCTAAAATCTGTTTTTCTAGTATATAAACAATTTTAATTCAAGTCAAATAATGTATTCATACATAATATAAGCAACCTTTTTCTATTTAATCGTTACTACACAATCAATCTTGTGCTATGTTGATATTTGGCAGTTTTACAGAGAAGAAAAAGAACAGAATTTGCACAATATTTCTTACTGGTGTCTACTTAAACTAATTTCTGTGCTTTGAATATTTCCAATGTGGTGCAAAAGCTTTGAAATCATTCCACTCAATTCGAATGATTAACTCCAGTTTACTGGAACCAATTGTCACTAACCTCTGCAGACTTATTCGATTGTTTCTTAAAACACAAGAATGTTTGTTTGCTGCCTGTTTTTAATGTATTTTATAGTTTTACTGATGCATCCCTGTATCATGTATAAATGGGGTCTCTTCAATATTCCAATGGCCCGCCGTGGACACATTTTATTTCTTTATAAGGTGGGAAAAAAGACCCAACACTATCTTGTCTTTTCTGTCGTGTATCACAACACAATCCGAAGCCAATCGGGCTTCTGGGAGTTTCAAATTTCATCAGGAAGCAAATTCAATTCAACGTTGACCTGATCTACATTGAGCTCATTATCTCAGATTTTGTTAAGCAATTAATACAATATGGTGTTTTGATCTTGAACATGTCTTCTGCGCAGGGTCCCAGCAAGAATAACTTTTCAACAAACTCAAACTTCTCGTCATCGGCCTCTTCCAATCTGTCAAGGAATAGTGACAGATACCCTCGAGCTTTCCCCAAAGGTACAACACTACACACACATCATCTTTCCCCACCAGGTTATATTCAAAATCAGCAGAGAAGATAGACGTTGGGTGTTAGACATTTTGCTGTTTAAATTAACATTCAGCATTGGATTGTTACTAACACCCACGTATATCTTGTTTGACTTTTATTTTTTAATTTGTAGGTCCACAGTAACATGGCCGATCCTGCCATGTGGTTTTAAATCAATCATTTTTTTCCTACAGGTCAGTCTCCATTCTTCGATGGTCCCCGCAGATTCCTGAATTGACACATCAAGATGTTTTTTCTTCAGTTTGTACAATAACTAATAATGTATAAGTAACTGTAGAAAAGTCTTTTTTTTTCTCTTTGTTTAACACACAAAATTCACACACATTCACATTGAAAAGATTTTCTGATGCTAATCTAAGAAAAATCTTCCATTTCTTTATTAAAACTGATGATTTCTTCTCAAGTTGTTATATGAGAATATACATATGTCCATGTATGTGGTAAAAAAAACATCAAGGACAAAGGATGTCGGCAATCAGAGATAAGAAATTTTGTCATTTTTTCACCCTTTAATGAAATAGAGCTTTGTAGAAAGACGTATCCCCCCCACTTCCACTAAATAAAAACATTTTTAGCAGATGGATCCAAAGTCGCATCGTTAATTCAAGTTCTCCTTCGCAAAAATATTCATCTGATGAGTAGATATCCGTTTTATAATTGCGTTTTCTCCCAATAAGTCCTGGGCGAGTCTTTGCGCCATAGAAACAAGTTTCAAGGAATTAAACTGCACCACAGCCGTGCAAGAATCTTTACCATCATTGAAAATATTTACACTATCTGTTGTGATGTTATATCGTTGTAAGAACTTCCGTATCAGGCTTTCTTTCATATATTCCGACATGTTTTGAAGTAACAGGCATGTTTCTGGGTCGCCGTCCGGGTTCTTTTTCAGCACCTGACTCCTCTTCAAAAGGTTACCGGGCCAGTTATTTCTTCTTTTCATTTCCATCATTTCGTCGCGGCTAATTATCGACACTTGGATGTGGCCCGAGCCAAGGAGCCAACCGTCACGACTCATTGCATGTTCACAGTCCATCATGTGGTCAAAAATGAGAAAAACGGTATCTGTCCTCTCACCGTTCTCGTCAAGTAGATGTTGTATTCTAGATTTTTCCATATCATGACAGTCAAACACTTCCCTTATTTCAGTCTTAGTTGTCAACAGTGGTAGATTGCAGATCTTGACAATGTACTCTTTGAACAGTGGAAGGTGTCTGGCATTTTTGTAATAATTATTGTTTTCCTCCAACCTTAATTCATGTTTCCAGTTTGCTGTGTCCCTCAAAGAGTTCCTTGCTTCATTATAGCAATGACTTTCACAATCTTCCAATCCTATTGTCCACATCTTCTCTGTAGCTTTGCGTACTTCCACACAAATCGGGCCTAAATAGTGGTTGTTGAACTGTTGCGCAAGAATCGCGTCTTGCTCATCGTCGAACTTGACAAGGCACATGTGACGGTGGTCCAACTTCATATTGATTATGACTTCCCCTACCTTCAGCCCATTGAAGAATGAACTAATATCCTCTTTAGTAGTCGAAGCTGGCAGTCCAAAAAGCCTCACGTAGCCTGGCCCTGACTCCTGTGTCTCTGGCGTAATTGTCTTGCGATCTTCCTCTTTTACACATTCCGGCGGGACTTCCTGTTGCTCACTCGGGTAGGACTGAAGACTTTCCAGCACCGTACGAATCCCCAGTAGAAATGCATTTTGTAAAGGGTCCGATATCTCCGAGCGAGCAGCATTCTGTACGCAATCACCAGTAGGGGATAAAATGGCACGGTTAAGCAGCTCACCACGTGGGAATGGAACTTGACTGGGAACAACGGGATTGTATTTTAAGGAAGGTTTTGTTTTGTCAGACATTTGTAGGAAATCACTGGGAGTGATCTGCGATGAAATTCCGTGCTCCTGTAACTCATCATACTCCTCCGGGCACCCACTGGGGAGAACTGGAATTGTTCTGGGATCACATGGCTTGTGTATCTGTGGACCCCCAGTAGCCATGGGAGCTAGCCTGGGATCACGTGGTTTATCAACGTTCGGTGGACACCCAGTCGGAATCATATTGGAGTATATTTTGCAATCACGCGACTTGTTGAAAGTCTGTGAATCTCCATTTTGTACGGGTGACGGTGAACTTTTGGAAGAGAAACTTGATGCAATTGTCGAATCACAAGGTGGTGGGGGGCTCTGCGGGTGAACAATTTGCGGCTGTTGTGACTTTTCTTCTACACGCGGCAGAGATACGCGATGGCGATGTTTTTTCTTCTTTTCCATGTATTGTAGTTTTTCCTCCAGTTCTGCAACAGAACTCAGTCGTATCATCACCTTTGAGCCTTTCAGGGGACGTCCACTGTGGCGAACGGCTTTTCGTGCCTCGGCTTGAGACTTGAAAGCAATGAAGGCCTCGTGTTTTGATCCTCCCAAAATCCAGATCCAGACGCCTTGCACGGGGATGTGCAAACGGGGGAAAAAGTTCCGGATGTCCTCGGCGGTGGCGTTCACGTCCAGTCCCTTTAACTTTACAACGTGGGCCATTTTTCATACTCCGTCGGCTGCTCTTTGAAAAAAAAACAGCTTTCTGGAAGACGAACGGTATGACTCATAAGATAAGGGGGTGAGGAGGCTAACAACCGATTTGCCTGAAAATATACTTACCGACGGTTCTATTCGAAGGTGTCCAAATAGTGAGCTGAAGCACAATAGTGCTCTTCGGTTGACTGTAGTGATGAGTCGATGCGTGCGCCGAGCCTCCCGGGCTATATACCCAGTGTCTGTGCGCGCACCGCTTTAAGAAAGTCACGTGACCACTACCGGAACGTTTCGACACCGCGGTCTCTCGCCAAACTGTTTATAAGGAAGCGAATCTGTCAACAGGATTGACCGTCCATCTTGTTGACAGATGCTTGTTTTGAACGTCCAGGACGCTCAAAACAAGCATCGAGTTATCGGCGCGTTACTCTGCGTTCAATATCCGCAAGATGGAAGACGTCGCTGGTAAATGAAAGTCTTCTGCCGCGTGGGACCATTTCGGTCTTGTCTGTGAACATGAGGTATTGTTTTATGTTGATTTCCTTGTTTCTCTGTCTTACTCTCATATTTTCTAAATGTTGTGTTATTTCATGATTATTTTGAAAGTCAGTCTCAGAATAACACTCTGGAGAAACGTTTTTTTTTTTTGAATAAAAATCTTTAATTACAATGAGTCCATTGTCACTCACAACACTACTACTTGGGCATTCAGACAGATGTTCACTTAATTTATCAACTGCGTCTCGAATATCAAAGATTATTTTTATGAAATTACATATAAGTAAAAATAAAGTCAATGCAAATGCCTAATTAATGGAATTGGATAAAATTGGTTTGACAGATCGGTGTCAGATGACCCTGTCAAATGTTCCCTGCAAGTCCACAGGAGTCAGTATTCAGCAAAAGTATTCATCAATACGGTGTTAATACATTGTGTCGCTGTGTCGAAACAATACAGATGCCTCTTCTACCCATCACTAGTTGACTGTATGCCCGACACATTCCATCCCGCCCAGCTTTGCGAGTTTTGAGCGCCTTTCCCTTGATGCAAGGCAATTGGTCGAGAAATATCTGACGTCACAAATCAACTCTGAGGGGAGGAGCACGATGTGTTTCATTTCTCCCGTTAAATTACCTCTTTTCAAAGTATGTCATTCAAAAAATATATAGTATAGTAATATAGTAATAGTATATATACACTATATACGAGAGAGAAAGACCTATGAAGGTTTTTATCTAACCTTTGGCCCTGTTCCTTGCGAGTTAAAAGACAATCTTGGGTGGTTGATGGCTCATTTGTTGCAGTTCTCAGGCTTGTCTCAGATTTTTACAGAAACATCTGGCATGAACACACACTGAGTTTTTTTATTTTCATCTCTAACAGACATAAAACAATCCAATGAATGTAAAAAAAAAGTACACATGACGGCTGAAGAAACCTTTTCATCGATGGACCACTCCTGTACGACTGAGAGTTTACACAGACGAATCCCAAGAATGCACAAGAGGCTGCTGTTTTAAGGAAATTCCCAAGAAATGTGTATTGTAATAAATAAATAAATACATAAATAAAGTTTTATAGTTAAATAAATAGTGAAAAATAGATAAATAAACAAATACATAAACTCGATTGAAATTTAGCCTTATTGCAGTGGAATTAAATTGCGCTAAACCATATACAGTATAGACATGTTAGAAGAAAGAATATAGACAAATGAGCAGGCTATTTATGTTAGCTTATAATGCTGGTTCTATGTAGCGATACAATTAATGTAGATTAACTGTTACATTAATTGCAGAGCGTTACACCATGTGAAGCATCATAGTGGCATGTTGGTACTCTATGATGAAAGTTCACTTTATAAGTGTGCCTTTGATGCCCATCATACTAACAACGCACACACCACAATGTGATGCATGAAATAGTGGCTATTGTTTCTATGACAAGATGGACGTGCCCGCTAACGCAAATGTCAGCACGCCATTTGATTCTGTGTATCTGTGTTGTATATTATGTCCTACAAAAGTGGAATTATACTGACGTGATTGGATTTTTCTGTTGCAGAGGAGCGTACTGGGTGATAAGGTGACTTACAAGGCTCACATTATAGATGTGAGTAGAAGTAGCAGCCTCGTATGCTTCACACTGCATGACACTTCACTACCTATTCAGTTTGTCTTGACTGTAGTTTGTACCAAGTGACACTACAATATAAAAATTGCCAATACAGTGGTACCTCGGTTTTCGAACGATAGTTCGAACAAATCGGAGTTCGAACAAACTATTCGAGATATTCTTGCTTTGTAGTTCGAACAACAATCGGAGTTCGAACGCCGGTACGACGCGTGAGTGTGTACGCGAGGGTGCGTACGGGTGTATCGCTCTGTTCGTGACCAATTGTTGTCGCTAGCGGACATGCTGCGTTTTGCTCTCGCGTTTAATATAGGTGTACGAAGAGTTTTAGCCCCTAATCATGCCTCCAAAGGAAGTAAGTGCTGCTACAAGTGAAAAAAGAACAGTAGTGCGTACAACTATTGCATTTAAGAAAGAAATAATCGCAAAATATGAAGAAAGTGTGCGAGTGTCTGATCTGGCTCGGGAATACAGTGTGGCGAAATCTGCGATCAGTACGATATTAAAGAATAAAGAGGCTGTGAAATCTAGTGATGTGGCTGTGGGAGTGAGAGCAAGTGTCATTGGATAGATATTTGAAGAGAAAAGAACATCCTGTAGCCGAGTCATCCGTAGGAAAGACATTTGAACATGTGAGCACCCCTCAGACAGAAGAGCTCCCCGAAATTTTTATGGAAGGGGACTCTCGTTCCAAACAATAAATTTCCTTCCTCCGTCCACCTGCGCCTTCTGCTGACCACCACAAAGGTAAAAAATCATATTCATAATTCTTTTCTTTACGAGCGTACGATTAGCCTGGAATACATTTATGTTTATGTTATTTGTGTCTTTGCCATTTTGCTTAACATTTTCTGAGATATACATAGCTTTTTATGTTTTGGTCAGCATTTTAATGTGCAATTTCATGCATAAAATAATGTATAAAATACTGTACTAAAAAGGTAAACATTCAGGGTGTTGGAACGGATTAAAACGATTTACATTATTTGTAATGGGAATAATGATTTCGGTGTTCGAACAGGGTTCTGGAACGGATTGTGGTCGAAAACCGAGGTACCACTGTATTTGTTTTTGCTAAGGCCAAATATACCAAAATATTTAGATTTGAAGCTTTGCATATACAATAAATAAATAAATAAATAAATAGGCTGCCAAATAAACAAATACATAAATAAACAACTAACTAACAAACTGAATAAATAAAATGGATATGCAGATAAATAAATACTCGAATGAATGAATTAATGAATCAATAAATAAATACATGGGTGGATGGAGGAATAGATAATTAGATAGCTAGCTGGCTAGCTAGCTATTTAGTGAGATAGAGAGATAACTAGCTAGATAGCTAGCTTGCTAGCTAGCTATTTAGTGAGATAGAGAGATAACTAGCTCGCTAGATAGATAGCTAGATAGATAGATAGATAGATAGATAGATAGATAGATAGATAGATAGATAGATAGATAGATAGATAGATAGATAGATAGATAGATAGATAGATAGATAGATAGATAGATAGATAGATAGATAGATAGATAGTACATGGGTCTGCCCTTGCGATACTGCAAATAGGAGAGCTACTACTACGCTTGTGATACACTTGAGTGTGTTTCGCAGACTGCTCTGGGTGTGTTGGCCGGTCTTGTGGTTTTTTTGTCACTTCTGAAGACAATCAGCTGGAAGAGGAGGGTCGCATTAGCGGACATTGACTCTCGGGTAAAGCTTGGACGATGTCAAAAATGACCATTTGCCATTTATTGTAAAAGTTGATGCTGAATGTTCTTTTTTTATTCCTGTTTGGTTCCTATTACGGTAGATTGTATTGACGTTTCTGTTGTTCTACGCTGGAGATCTGGCCAATATTTTCGTCCTTGTTACTGTTGCAACAGGTGTCTACTGGTTTCTGGTGTTCAAGGTTGGATTCTTTTTATTCATTTATCTTGGTTTAAAAAATGTTGATTTGTGATGAATAATTAACAAAAAACATTCAAATTTAAAATGAATATTATAAAATAAACTGTTCAGTCGATATAATTTCATTGATCAGACCTGAAAACATTGACATATTTGCCATCCTTGAGAATACTGTACCTTTTTCTGGATACAAAATATAAGTATACAGTATTTGAATATTGCTACTGTTCCTTTTTTGTAGACAATAACTATTTCATCTTGACTGATATTCTACGTCACATGATATTATTAGACAGAACAATAATATTCATTCAATAATTAGTAATCATTAATAATAATAATACTGATAAAATAATAATGATAACTATTATTATTATTATTATTAGTGTTAGTGTTATTATTGTTATATTATATTATTTCTTATATGTATTATATTTATGATTATTATTATTACATTATTATTTTTAGTATTTTATTACATTACATTATTAATAATATTCTTAACACAACCCTATTCCAAAAGCATTCAAATATGAGCCAGTAAAAAAAAAAACATAATTTCAAAAGACGCTAGGTTTTATTTTTCCTTCTATTTTATTAGACCCAACAGCAAGTGTCTGTAGTGCTGCCACTTCCTCCTCAGGAAAAGCATTTTGTGACCTACATCATTTGTGCTTTTGCATTCAAGGTGAGTCAACAACAGAAAAGGTGTGATGATGCATGATGTGCATCTGAACAACACCAGCACATTCCTAAACTGTCTGTTCTATCTTTTTAGAAGATTTTATTGTTGTTCCGTGCATGAATGAGCGCGACTAATGATTAAAATTGTGTGTCAAGGCAGTGCAGTTCCTCCACAAGCTCACAGTGCAGTCATCTGTGGACGTGTTTTTCATTGACTGGGAGAGGCCTCGAACTACAGCTAGTCGGACGGTTACAAGTACAGTAATCCTCTGTTTATCGCGATTAATGCCGACCGGGACTACCCGCGATAGATGAAAAACCACGATGTAGCGAATACTACATGTATGATAAATTTACATGTGTAAGAGTACAGAAAATATAAGGCCAAATTTTGTGGAACACAGTACAGGACATGCATAAAGAATCACAATATACAGTGGGGCCTCGGTTTACGAACACCTTGCCTTACGAATTTTTCGGTTTACGATCGTTAAATTTATGAAAATTAAACCTTGGCATACGCACTACTGATATCGTCATGCGGCAACCTGGAAGTTCGCCGTTTAGTGCCCGTTTATTAAGGGATCATTCCTCGAAATGGTGAAAGAGGAAGGCTACGTTCCTCAGCAAGTATTTAATGCAGATGAGACTGGCCTTTTTTGGAAAAAGATGCCTCACCGGACATTCATAACACAGGAAGAGAAGTCTGAACCCCGTTCCATCAAGCCATCAATGACCGTCACAAAGGTAAATAAAATGACTGCGTACAGTTTATTTCTTTAATTACAGTCCTTATGGAATGTGACTCCTTTAAAACAGCAATTTTCTCCGACCTGCCACTCCATTCCATCAAGCCATTAACGACCATTACAAAGGTAAATAAAACGACTTTATTATGTAGTAGTTTATTTCTTTAATTATAATATCATGGCACATTTATTATACATATAATAAGGTATATTGTTTGTAGTTTTAAGGCTTATTTTGTAGAAAATTATATTTTATGGAGACCTGGGAACAGATTATTCTCATTTTAATGGTTTACTATGGGAAATTATTTTTTGGGATACACACTATTCGCCTTACACACTCTGTCTGGGAACCAATTAAGTGCGTAAGCCAAGGTCCCACTGTATGATTGTAGTACAGTACAAAAATCTAATGCGATGGAGTAAACCGTCCACTATCAACATACAGTATTTACAGTATAATATTTACTGGTCCACTACTCGTCTTTCTTGATGTAATGCACCGTAGATTCACTGACCATTGGTCGGTTGAATGCTGTCCAGTCGTGTCGTCTCTCGGCCAATCAGCTTTGGCCAAAGTCAGCACGAAAACAAATGAACAAAGAAAAGCCAGAGTTTACAGCGCGGCATCACAAACACTTTGGTTTTGTGCATTTACAGCACAGTAATGCCTCAAAATGGATGAATAAATTTAAAAAATAACAACAGTAACTCTGTGACACGCTGTTGTACAGTACCGTAGTGCAGTGACTTTTGCTGCCATTTGCGGTTTTTTTCCGGTTCGAAAAAAAATCTGCGATGCCTCAAGTAGCAAAGGAATTACTGTATGAATTGTATTTATCTCTTGCTCGATTTTATGTGCACGGTATGCTCATTGTGTATCCTGCTTTTGTTAGCCGATGGTCAACAGAAACGTGATTTTTTACCTGTCAGCATTTGGAGGACTTATTTTGTGGCTAAAGAGTGGAACAACATCCAGACCATCCGGAAAACGAGGCCGACCTTTCAGATCTTGGCTGTGCTCTTCTTCCTTGAAGTACTTAACACTCTAATCACACTCGGTTTCCGATGCATGATTTTTTGTTGTTGTTCATTTCACTTGCTTTCATCACACCATCTAGGTGTTGGGTTTCTCTAAATTTACACTCAAGGAGACCCGGCTATCTGACAACGACCTTTCACAAGTGGACGCACCTTCATACAGTGTAATTCTGCGCTATGGTCTGGCATCGGCACTCTGGCTCTGCATTGGGCTTTTTCAGGTTTTCACTTTTATTCCCCATTTTCAATGTAAAAGCATGCGAGACGCGAGAGTGATCATATGGACTTTGTAAATAAAGAACACAAAATACAGATCCAAATCGTGTTGTTGAGAAAGAAATGAAATGGCAGTCACAGAGTAAAATTATTTCATTTATTTTGTTGGGGGGAGAAAAATTACATTAGAACTTACAACCATCGAAAGGGCAGATATTTGTCATTCCAAAAAAATGATGTTCAATTAAAAACAATCAAAATGATTTGATTGGATTAGCCTTTATTAGTCTGGCAGCGGATACATGTACATTTCACAGCAGCAAAGTGTTGGAAGAAAGATGAAACCAAAGGAAGAAGTAGAAAAACAAAATACAGCAGCTGCTGTAAAGGCAGCCACTTTCGCGGCGCCATCTTGAAATCAAAGAACAAAAATAAACAGTATGACAACACAAACACACAGAGTCGTTCATTCTTAAGCACTCTCTGTACCCTCTTTGTGACATAAAGCAATTCTAGATTAAAGAGGAGAGGATCAAAGCATCCTTTTCACCAGTGAAGTGACGTAGAAGTTAAGAAATAGCAATCCATGTTTTGAAAAGTTTTTTTTTGTATCAATTTCCCTTTTTTTTAATAAATTTTTTTGCAATATTCAACCTACTCAAAATATTCAATTCACTCTTGTATCCCCACTCAGATCATATTCACCATCATTTACGAGATATGTGTGGATGACAAAATTCGTCAGTTTGTGGATCTCTGCTCTATCAGCAACGTGAGTTGCAATTTTTATTTATTTTTTCTTTTTTAATCGGTTTGTTTTGACTTTCTTAACTGTGGTATGTCTTTGCAGATATCTGTGCTGCTCTTACCTCAACGATGTTTTGGTTACTACATCCATGGGCGCTCTGTGCATGGTCATGCTGACACAAACATGGAGGAAATGGGCAACAATTTGAGGAGGGAAGCGGTACATTCACTTGCCGACTACCTTTATAAGGTTTAGGTTAGGTCACCATGCGCAATGTGATTTATTTGCAAAGAAGCACATGAAGTCAGATATCGTATTTTCCGGTGTATAAGGCGCACCCCAAAGCCTATATTTCTTTTCAAAAGATGACCCTGCACCTTATATGCAGGTGTGCCTTATATGTGAAGTAATATTGAGCCACAACCGGTCTGGCAACTACTGTCAGCAGCCACAGACTCCATTTTCCCTCTGTGGAAGAAGTAGTGCGTAACTTCAGCCTCTACTGTAGCGCCATATAATGTGGTGTGCTTTATATTTAGAACGCTTTTAGCTATTTATATATTAGATTGTGAAAACTTTTTTTCATTCATTGGAAGTGTGCCTTATATTCCAAGGTGCCTGATATGTGGGAAAAAGTTTGAAAATACACCATTCATTGGGGGTGCGTCTTATACACCGGAAAATCAGGTACCTGCATGATGCAATTCTATGATTGTGCCTTTCAAGATTTATAATTATTTTTTCCCCCAATATCACAATTACAGGGTGACATGGGAATTAAAAAAAAAAATCTACTGCGCAATGTTTTTGTTTTCCACAAGTGGCATCATTTCCCTTTTTTCCACATTAGCGCTTTGTTCCAGTTTCAGCTGTTGTTAATAATAATAATAATAATAATAATAATAATAATAATAATAATAATAATAATAATAATAATAATAATTAAAATCATAAATGAATAAATGTGTATGAATACGTGTCGTTATAGTTTATATATATATATATATATATATATATATATATATATATATATATATATATATAGATAGATAGATATATTTAGATATGTATATGTATATGCTGAAGAAGCATCTTGGATAAGAAGTGAAACGTCCGTTATAAGCGCCTTTCAAAACTCTTATGGACACTTTACAGCACTATATAAACCAATATACTGCGAGACTAATAAAGGCAAATCCAACCCAATCCAATCCAATATGTATGTGTTGCATTGTATTTTGGACAGCTGCCCTCATTTCAAGCTCTTTTAACTCCAGAGCCATACTATTTAGGAATCAACTATTTTTTCCGATGAAAGAAGAGAGTCTAAGATTTCTAATGATGTACTAGATTATTATATAGTCCTAAAACTCAATATTCTTTGGGTCCTGGAATTCAAGTGACAATGACAAAAACCCTGGCACTGGAGTGGACACATTTTTGCACACGTCTGGCAGTGGATGAGTTAAAACTCCAGTCGCACTTAAGTCTCCTTTTACACTATGTAAAATTTCATCATTAAGGCGATAAACAATCACTCTCATCCCATGTTCTCCCCATGTGAAGGACTCACTATGTGGCCAACGAGGTCTTCTTCCCAACACAGACATGCAGACTTTCCAAGTGGCCCTTTCCACACGGCTGCGTTCGCATTACGACAGGATACGAGAGTCTTTTTCCAGGGTTTGTATCCATCTCCTCAGGAATATTGTCAGAAAAAAAGTATGTGATTCCTTACTACATGGTTTATCTTCAGAGACCAGCACGGCTCATGGACTCAGCCAACCAGTGGGAGCAAAATATTCGGGCATATCACACAATGAACCACTTCCTCGGATCAGTCATCGATCATGTTTGTGGCAACCCGACAGAAATATTTTGCTTTTCTGTGCAATACACATGCTCATTTGTTCGATATTTTTGTCCCCCTCAGGCCCACCCTGATATGGACTACTATGTGAAGGACAAACTAGCATTGGAGAACATCATGGGCATGGAGTTCCTTGAACCAATTGAGAAGACCATTTTTTATAACGGTATCCCCGTTTAATTTGAACATTTAGCACTTTTATGTATCTCAACGTGCTCATGACTTTATTTCTATTTGTGCAGATGAAGCCCACAGTTTCGGCGATATGCTTTTCCATGGACACGAGAGTACTCTGCTGATATTTGATATGTTGTTCTTCTGCGTCGTTGACTTTGCATGTCAGAACTTTATACTGGCAGGATTGCTTACATATGTCCAGCAAATGGTGAGTATTGAATCCATCATATGTGTGAAAAAGAATACTCAATGTTTAAATCGATGACTTCCTAACAGATATTTCGAAAGATTCGCATTAATGTGGGGAGGAAGAATCTTGCCTACGAGACCCAAGTGGATGAACGATTTCTGATGTAAATCGCGTGGAAGATCCATAAAAAGATCAATGTTGTTCATCATATATTTATAAGTGTTTTGCATTCGGACCAGCAAGAATATGTGTTTGGTTTGGAATGGATGGCTATTACATATAATTTTGTTTAACTGTTTTTTTAGTACTGTTAAAAATAAACACTGGTAAACACCAAGAGTTGTCTTTGTTTGTTGTTGTTCTTCATTACTTTCAATAAACAAATTGTTTGGAGCAGACTACTACCAACAGCAAACATGTATACCAACAACCATTTGTTATTTACTTTTGAGGACAGAGTGGAGTCTTCATCGGAGCTTCCGTTCATGTTTTCAGAATGTCGGAGTCACCAATACAAGCACTTGGAGAATATATTCAAACTTCTGATCTATATATATATATATATATATATTCAAAGGGTCGCCACAGCAAATCAGTGTCCTCCATCTTTAGAGGTTTGATCCGCATGTTTGTTTTGGCCAAGCTTTTACGTCGGATGCCCTTTCTGACACAACCCTCTGTATTTATCCGGGCTTGGGACTGGCACAAGAAGACTTATGTCCCTTTGTGGCTACAGAACAAGCAACTCGCTCGGTAAAAGGCTCCCAAACACAAAATGGTCATCGGCACAGCAACATTCAAAAAAGCAGAAACGCTACTCACCATTTGATGACAATGCTCTGATCTTACCGTGAAATGGGCATCTCTTTCCCTACATTACATCATCATCATAATAATAATCGTCATCATCCATGTAATTTCTAAGCCCCTTTCAAAACTCTTACAGTCACGGGATACGTTTTTTTTTTCCTGTGGGTGACAGCCACACGCTCCAGCGTTCACTCAATCTGGAATAACTCAAATAGATAGAAAGCTATCCAGCTAGCTAATAGATAGACAGCCAGATAGCTAGCTCGGTAGATAGCTAATAGATAGCCAGCTAGCTAATAGACAGCCAGATAGCCAGCTAGCTAGATACAATACCATTAAAAATACATTCAGACTAACTGATGTGAAACAAAAGTTATTTAGTAATTTATCTATTTATGTATCTATTATTGTATTTATGTATGTGTTTGTTTATTTTTTTGTTTGTTTATGCATGTGAATAAAACCTCTGAAGATGGAGGACACTGCTTCGCTGTGGCGACCCCTTGAAGGGAACAGCCGAAAGGAAAAGACGATGTATTTTTTTAAATGTATTTGTTTAGTTGATGTTTTTATTTTATCAGCTCACTGTTTATTTATTGTTTGGTTATGTATTTATTTATTTGTTTATTTAGTTATATATATTTGTATTTACGTATACATTTATTTACATTATTTATTTATTCATTTTATTTTAGCATTCCACTGTTTAGTTTATTTGGTTATGTGTTTATTAATGTACTTATTTATTTACCTGTTTTTATTTATTTAGTCATTTTATTTTAGCATTTCACTATTTATTTATTTATTTATTTATTTATTTATTTATTTATTTATTTATTTATTTATTTATTTAAGTTTTTTTAAGCGTTTCACTGCAATGCGCACATCCGTACGCTTGGTGGCGGTAAACTGTGACAATGTCTGATGTTACTCGCAAACGAAAAAGAAAAATCCATTACACCATGGCGACAGGGACGCTCCCGCTTATTGTTAGCCGCTATAGATTTGTTTTCGTATTAGTTGTCGTGTATTTTAATTCATTTTATTGCCAGCAGTATATAATTCCTTTTCAAGCCCCTTCAGATTGCAGTGCGAAAGAGTTCTTCGACATCTCCAGTTTGTCGTGTGCGAGTTGTGGTGAAAATCAACAACGCAGTGCAGCAGGTTTGTCTCATTTAAATATAGTTGGATAGAAACGCTTAATGGGTTTTGTCTAAGATTCAGCAAATGCTATTATATGGAGTTTGTATAGTTTTGCTGGCAGTAAAGTCCAGAAAGACTTCGCTTTCTCCAGACCACACCTTAACATAATACGAGCGAACAATAAACAATCAAATTGAAGCAGCATTTTATTTTCCATATTTATATCCAATGAAAATGACTAACGTACCTAAAATAGTTTTAAAGATTTTTAAGTACGCTATAACCCCAAAACAGCTTTGCATTATTAAGAAATGTAAGAATATAAGGTGCGATCTTCACTAATATCGTGATGAATTGATTTATTTGTTTTATTTTAAATGTTATTTAGAACCTTTAAGGTTTTAATCAGATCTAGCATGTTAGCACGTCTACCTCACAGTTCTGAATCTTAACTTAGGCAATTTATGAGGACAAACGCTTTAGAAAATGAATTGATGGAATTAATACCAGTCCCTCCCAAACTGTTGTCACCTCATTACCAGAGTTATTAAAAATATATATTTTTCAGGGCTTAATTGCATTTGCCAAAATGGATTCCGGACTGTCACGACTGACCTAACTTCCATTGCTTGTGAGGCCTGTCCAGAAGACAAGCCTGTAAGTGTTGTTCATTGTATTATATTCTTGTTTATCTTACATGAACATGTGTGTCATTTGTCGATATACTTAATGAGTATTCTAGTTTGATTCCAGGCAGTAACTCAAGATGGTTTTGGGTGCACTCGTTGCCCAGGCAGTACTACTGATGGGGGTCAGTGCCAGTGCCCTGCTGGACATATCCTCCGTGAGTGAACTATTTGGTCATGTGAAAAGTACTGGAAATGCACTTTTTTTGACCTTTCTGCTTGTGGTTGTTTTTTTTCCAGTGGAGAGGGATGTTCATGGAAACCTTTTGGATGAGGCCACATGTGAGATGTGTAATGGAAATGGATCCGCTTTCTCCGTCCCAAATAGAAGCGGTGACAGGTATAGGCACACATCTGCCATGATGTTAATGGCCCGTGAGTCACTGAGAGAGTAAACGCTGGCGCGAATGGGTGCCGCTGCTCACCCGCACAAAAAAAAATTACGTGACTGTAAAGTGTCCTTGAGAGTTTTGAAAGGTGCTTATAAATGAAATGATGATGATGATGATGATTATTATTATTATTATTATTATTATTATTACAGTCCAATTTACAATTTTATGAGCCATAAAGATCTGTGTATTTCCCATGAAATGAACAGTCAGACATTAAAAACATTTGCTGTAATGTCTTCTATTTTTGAATTGCATTTGGTGCATAATTTCAGAACACTTGGACTTTAGCTGCAACTTTAATTACCTCGTTAGCGCTCCAAAAAGTTGTTCTTTTTTCATCAAGTTAGATAAAACAATTTTGCACTAGTTAATTTCATAAGTAAGTAGCAGTAGAATCAATCACATTAGATGGATTGTCATGTATTTCATTTATTTATACGTCTTTACTGTATTTTTACTTTTCATCATGCTACGTCGCTGTCTTGTGATGATTTCGATTGTCCTGTTTGTTGTCTTTCAGATGTGAAAGATGTCAGGCTTCTTTCATCAAAAGCTCTTGTGCTTGTAACTCTCCCTCTGTGCTGGTGAGCACGGCACTGCTTACTATTAAACAACATACATGTTTTTTTCGGATTGCCTCTACACTATAGCAAATTGGGTAGCATGTCCGTGTATAATGTCTTTGGTAGTAAGCCTTAAAACTACAGGAAGGCCTAAATGTAATTCCACCACGGTGCCCACCCGAGCAATATTCGAGTTATATGTTGTCATAATAACGTGATTAAAACTAAAACCAAGACTGCACAGAATGGACGAGTATGTGGGAATAAACTCATATATTTGAAAATCTATTTCCACATATGTAAATTATCTATTCAATAGTATTCAATGTGTCCTTATGTCACTTTGGCTTTCCAGACAGGGGGGTTGTGTATCACACCAGGCAGTCTTTCCCCAAATATCAATCCCAGTGTCAACTTTGCTCAGTTGGTGAGTATATTCATGTTGTGTTCATGTACAGACAGACAAGGTGCAAAAATGTCGTGAACTCCAGTGACAGGGTTTTTGTCATTGTCACTTGAATTCCAGGACCCACAGAATATTGAGTTTTAGGACGACATAAACATTCCATTTAGCATAAGAAACCTTAGACTGTCTTCTTTCATCAGAAAAAAAGAGTTAATTCCTAAATTATATGGGTCTGGGGTTATATGAGGTGGAATTGGCGGCAGCTTGACAAAAGAAAAATGCTGGACTCTCGTGGAAGGGAAAAGTATTGCCAGAGATCTGACCAGCGCTTTATCGGCACCCTGCCGCAAGAAAAACCAAAACCTATTTGACCAAAAATATGAGTCTGCGTGTTTTGGGTATTTTAGAGGCTTTCACCCAACATCCGTAATATTGACTCCCTTCCCACCTCAAAACCCACCTGTTTAAACTTGCTTTCAGGGTCTAGTTCAATCTTTTATTATTTATCGTTTTATTCATGGTTTTCTTGTTTTATGTATTGTTGTTTTTATTGTAAAGTGTACTTGGGTGTTCAGAAAGACGCTTGTAAATTAAATTTATTATTATTATTAAATTGCTATTATTATTTAGAAAACTGTTTTAATTCATTGAAGGTGCACTTTTTATATGGAAAAAGTTTGAAAATACACCGTTCATTGGGGGTGTGCTTTATACTCCAAGGCCCCTTATACAACAGAAAATACAGTATTCTTATGAATGTTATTATTATAATTTATTTAGTTATTTATTGCTTTTCTTTCCATCCCACTTGCAGAAATTCAGCATGGTGTCTGCCTGGTTCCTGAAAAATCTCTACTCATCCGCAGCAGCCTGCCTTGTAATTTCACATCTTCTCAAATTCCATCACTCTCTCATCTTTACGCCTCATGTAAACAAATCGTCTTCCGACAGAATTTTTCCAACCTGACGGCGTGCCAGGCCCTCGGCAACATGTGCGTGATGAACATGCACTCCTTCAGTGGCGCCAGCGTTGATGCCTGTGGCCTCTTTAACGCCGTTTTCAGATCCCAGGCCGCCTTTAGCCCCACTCAAGACATCTCCTACTGGTAATCCAAGGCGAAAATTATTAGGTACATTTAAATATCATATTGACCCTGTCAAGCATTTTCATTTTCCAGGAGACATAATCTACCGTGGCTTTACTATGGCAACGAACCAGGATTGGCAAATCGAATCCTTCAAACTGATCCAGTTCCAATTAACTTTGTTTTCAGAGGAAGAAACAAGGTAGAAAGAAGTGAAATCACAACAATATGGGAAATATTTATGTTGATTGGCACATTTTGTTGGTTTGACAGAATACGGAGATTAAGCTGCTTGCTGCCGTTTATAATGTCAGAGGCCTGTTTCTTCGATGGGAAAACATTGGGGGAGCCAATCTGCAGGTAAGACAAATAGATCTTGACTTCCCGCTTGTACTATTTACCGATAGTATTTGATTTCATTTCAGTTTTTTTAATTAAAAAATATGATGCGAAGCACCATTCCTGAATTTCTTCGGGTTTTGGTTTTTCTCGCACGGGGGGTGCTGATAAAGGGTTGGCCGGGACCTCTGGCAATGTTTTTCCCTTCCACAAGGGGACAGCATTTGCCTATTGTACAACCGCTCCATTTCAAACTTGAATAACTCCAGAGCCACATAATTTAGGAATTAACTATTGTTTTCTGAAATAAGATTAAATACAAATTCAAGATTAAATCCAAATTAAATTTCTCTTTTAGTAAACTTTTTCCTGCCTTTAAAAATGTATTTATTCATGTATTTAGTATTTTTTTTATTACTTATTTATTCATTATTAGTCTATGGTTTCTTACTCTGCATTGAATATTTTTGTAGTCCTAAAACTCAATATTCTATGGGTCCTGGAATTTGAGTGAAAATGACAAAAACCCTAGTACTGGAGTTGACACATTTTTGCACATCGTCTGGCAGTGAATGAGTTAATAGAGTGTAAATGTTATAACTGGTTGAATGGTTCCCTTTCTTTTTTTAGATGTGTCCAGAAACACCCATTAAACGGATATCAGCATTCAGTTTTGGCACCGCTTACCAAGAAAGTGTAAGTTTGCCATTGTTCACTTCACAGCTTATGTTTTCAATGCACTAGTACGTATGTGTGTGTGTGTGTGTGTGTGTGTGTGTGTGTGTGTGTGTGTGTGTGTGTGTGTGTGTGTGTGTGTGTGTGTGTGTGTGTGTGTGTGTGTGTGTGTGTGTGTGTGTGTGTGTGTGTGTGGTTAGTGTGACCTTTTAGTCGCAGACCTACTTCGTGCACATCCTGAGCCGCTATTTTACGATGTGTTTCTGGACCTCGGTGGAGAAGAGAGCAGAAAACTTCTCCCCATCCCCACATTGGTTCTTAACCAGCAATATAATGGAAAGTTCATTAACCAAGGTGGGATTTGTTTTTTTAATGTTCTTGTGTTTGATTGTATGTTATGCTTCATGCTTTGCTCTCCGTGTACAGAAAGCATGACAAACTGGTACCTGTCACGCCGTATATTTCTTGTCGACGCGCTGAGCGGCAGGGAGAAATTTGCAAGTGTCCTCCCTAAAGTCATCCGCATTGCCAACTCGGTGAAATTAAGGTGGATATGGCATCACGCTGAAGGCACAGAAATAAATGTTGCAATTTTGTGCACACGTGGTGGAGAGTGACATGCATGTGCAAATTTTTGCAGGTTCCAATTGGTTCCAGGCACACAACAGGGTCAGGTGTTCCCGCCACTGATGAGCGTGGAGTACAAAGATGTCTTGGTCACCGATGTCAACACACAAACCGTGGCTGTGAGTTGCATAAACACACTTTGCTTTCTTTTACATTCTTGCATCATTTGGAGGAATTTCTCATGGACAAATAATTGGCCGAATATGGTAACAAAGTCATTTTTCATGCAAACATTGGTCAATCATTTAAATTAAAAAAGTATAAAACCCTCCTTGAAAAGCTATGTTGTTGTTACGTAAAAGGCGACCAAGGTAAATCGTTTTGAAAAAATAATTTCAACTATAAATGTGACCTATTTAAAAAATATATATCTTCAAGGGGGGATTTAAAACTATAAAGAATAACTAGTTGTACAAGTGCGCATACCCTCTTAAATCTGGTTGTAGGATGGGGCTGTGTTGAGAATAAACCAATAATATTACTTACGATGCTCATTCGGTATGAGACACCATGCACATTCCTCAATAAAAAAAAAAATCATATCTGATTAAATCCAAATTAAATGTATCATTTAGTGTGATTTTTCCAGCCTGTTGAAAAAAAATACGTATTTATTAATGTATGTATATATCTATTTATTTAGTATTTAGTATTTTTGATTTATTATTTATATTTGGGTTGGATTGGATTGGATGTACCTTTATTCGTCTCACAGTGGGGAAATTTACATTTCACAGCAGCAAAGTCATGAAAGGAATAGGAAAGGAAATAAAGAAGTAGAAAAACAAAATACAGGAGCTGTTGGAAAGGTAGCCACTCTCGTGGTGCCATCTTGAAGTAAAAAAAAAAAATATATATATATATATATATATATATATATATATATATATATATATATATATATATATATATATATATATATATATATATATATATATATATATATATATATATATATATATATATGCTGTGAAATGTAAATTTCTCCACTACGAGACTAATAAAGGCAAATCCAATCCAATTATTTATTATTTTTTGTATTTATTCTTTATTTATTTATTTATTTATTTATTTAGTTATTTATTTAGTTATTTGTTTGTTTATTTATTTATTTTATGTTTGCAGTCTGATGCTTTAGCACGAACACTGACTGGTATTTGGAACTGATTATTTCCTTCCACTCAGTCCACCAAGTCATCAGAGGGTATGCACATTTGTGCAACCACAATATCTTCGTGTTTATTTATTTATTTACAGTAAAGTCTTGTTATATCGATATCGGTTATATCGATAGTACCGCTTATTACCATACTATTTCTATGAACGCAAGGAGAAAATTACATGCGCGCAGGGTTGGATATATCGATAGTCCCGGTTATATCGATATTTTTTCGGACTCCCGAGAATATCGATATAACGAGACTTTACTGTATTTATTCATTTACAATTACGCTTTTGCCCTCAATACTGCCCTCTCCTCCTTCAGATGAGCTTTGCCGTGGAGTATGAAATGGATCAGAATGAGGCTCGTCTGAAGACAGACGTCAGTATGAAACCCAAAGGCTTTTTTATTTATTATTATTTAATTTTTTAACTATTCCCCACACAGCCTTGAGACATTTTTGTGTGTGTGTGTGTGTGTGTGTGTGTGTGTGTGTGTGTGTGTGTGTGTGTGTGTGTGTGTGTGTGTGTGTGTGTGTGTGTGTGTGTGTGTGTGTGTGTGTGTGTGTGTGTGTGTGTGTGTGTGTGTGTGTGTGTGTGTGTGTGTGTGTGTGTGTGTGTGTGTAAAACAGACTGCCCTGGGTGTGTTGTCTGGTCTGGCTGTCCTTTTGTCAGTGCTCAAAACAGTCAGCTGGAAGAGGAGGATCGCCTCACCTGTCGTCGATTTGAGGGTTAGTAGTAGTAGTAATAACAATAATAATAATAAATAATAATAATAATAATAATAATAATACAGTTCATTTATAAGCGCCTCTGACTCTCATGGTCACTTTACAGTCATAGTATTAGTTTTTCTGTGGGTGAGCAGCGGCAGCCACACGCGCCAGCGTTCACTCAATCTGGAATAACTCAAATATATAGAAAGCTAGCTGGATAGCTAATAGATAGCTAGCTAGCTAATAGATAGCTAGCTAAATAGTCCGCTAGATAGCTAGCTAGCTAATAGATAGCTAATAAGATAGTCCGCTAGATAGCTAGCCAGCTAGCTAGCTAGCTAATAGATAGCAAATAGATAGCCAGCTAGATTATTATTTTTTACCCTGGCAAGACCGGAAGGGTTCTGTTATTTCATTATCAACATGTAGGCATTTTATAAGGCATAAATGAGGATTTTTCCAATCCGGGTATAAATCTTGACCCTCCACTTTCTCTTAATTTCAGACCATGCTGATGTTTTTCTTGTTTTACGCTGGAGATCTTGCCAATGTTTTCCTTGCCGTCACTGTGGGAACTGGACTTTACTGGCTCATCCTTTATAAGGTGTGCTTCATTTCCTTCTCTTGTAGCACCAGACTTTAGACTAACAAACTTTATTGATGTTTTTAGGCCCAACAGCATGCTTCGGTGTTATTGCCGCTACCTCGTCAAGAGGAGCAGTTTGTGACTTACATCTGTTGTACGTTTGCTCTCAAGGTGAGTCGGTCAAAATATGTGAACAGGAGTAATACTCGTTTTCACCCCTAGAGGATGACATTCTATTACATATCCTATTTTTACGGTGCATCCAGACTGTGCAGTTCCTCCACAAGCTGATTGTGCAGTTATCTGTAGATGTCTTCTTCATTGACTGGGAAAGGCCACGCTGCAAAGCAAGCAGGAATGTCCCAGGTATTATTTAATTGTGGGACGATTCAAGGATTTCTGATTCTGAAAATAGGAGTCACTGTAAGCTTTGTTTACAGTTCTTTGTTGTTCAAATTATGTTCCATTGTTTCAGCCAACGGTCAGCAGAAACGTGAACCCTCTCCTGTTAGCATCTGGAGAACCTACTTTGTGGCTAACGAATGGAACGAGATCCAAACCATCCGCAAGATTCGGCCAACTTTCCAGATCATGGCTGTGCTCTTCTTCCTTGAAGTCAATTTCACTCGACACGTCTAATATTTTTTTTAATTTACATACCTGAGTCAATATCATTTTTTATGATATGTGTAGGTTTTGGATTTCTCAAATTTAGCATTGAGGGACCCCTGGCCTACTCTGCAGCGCCCCTCACAGGGGTACACACCACCCCACAGCCTTATTATGCGCTACGGTCTATCGGCATCACTTTGGATCTGCCTTGGACTTCTGCAGGTTTTCACTTTTATTCCTCGCTACGTGTTGATTAATGCAGTGTTAGCTTTTATTATTATTGATCCACCCAGGTCATTTTCTTCACCGTATTTTACGAGCATTTTGTGGAAGACAAAATCCGCCAGTTTGTGGATCTCTGCTCCATCAGCAACGTGAGTAATTTTGTGTCAAATTGTTTTTTAGTGAGCTGATGAGGAAGCTGCATCACATTTCCAAAAAACGTTAATATCACGTGAATTAACTCATTCCCTGGCATTCCCGATTTTATTCTGGAATTGAAAGTATGACGAAGAGCGCCATTCCCGAATTTGTTCGGGTTTTGGTTTTTCTTGCTGGGGTGCCGATAAAACGTTGACCAGACCTCTGGCTATTTTTTTTCTCTTCCACAAGGGGGCAGCATTTCCCCTTCCCCCCCCATGTTAGCGCTTTGTTACAGCTTCAGCTGATATTAAAGCGCTATGTAAACCAATATGTATGTATTGCAATGTATTTTGGACAGAGGCCCTCATTTCAAGCTCATATAACTCCAGACCTATATCATTTAGGAATTAACTCGTTTTTTTCTGATGATAGAAGAGAGTCTAAGGTTTATGCTGCATTGAATGTTTATGTAGTCGTTAAACTCAAAATTCTGTGGGTCATGGAATTTGAGTGAAAATGACAAAAACCCTGGCACTGGACTGGACACGTTTTTGCACATCGTCTGGCAGTGAATGAGTTAAATACAAAAATCAAATATAGTTTTTTTTTCTGCCCCCGGAATCTTGACATGAGTAGGATAATGTGTCCAAGGATAATTCAAGTTTTTGTCTGTTTGTTAAATTGAACTTGTATTTTTTTTTTCTCTTCAGATTTCCGTGCTTGTCTTAC
Source organism: Hippocampus bargibanti (assembly GCF_051943395.1). Lineage (NCBI taxonomy): Eukaryota > Metazoa > Chordata > Actinopteri > Syngnathiformes > Syngnathidae > Hippocampus > Hippocampus bargibanti. Next base: position 22,392,418 of record NC_142739.1, on the reverse strand, counting down.
CTCAGCGTTGTTTTGGCTACTACATCCATGGCCGTTCTGTGCACGGCCACGCTGATACAAACATGGAGGAAATGAACAGCAATTTGAGGAGGGAAGCTGTAAGTCCACGCACAAACCCGCTTGAACACACGTTCAATTTGCATTTGTCTCACATGTCATCTTTTCCAATGTGAAGGAGTCACTGTGTGGCCAACGCGGTCTTCTTCCCAACACAGATATGCAGACTTTCCAGGTGGCCCTTTCCACACGGTTGCGCTTGCATTACGACAGGATACGAGACTCTTTCACCAGGGTTTGTGCCTGTCTCTCCACTCAGACTGTTATCAAGCAAAATGTTTGGGTTTTAATATTTCTTTTTATTATTATTGATTTTCAGCGACATGGACCATCAAGGCTCATGGATGCGGCCTCATTCAACCAATCTGACCAAAACATCCGAGCATACCAAACCATGAACCACTTTCTCGGATCTGTCATAGATCACGTTAGTCACCCCCTTAAGCCTCTAAGTGTTATTATTTGTTCTCTTCTATTCATATTTTATGTAGTTGAATTTCCGATTCATTTTTGTCATGATTTGCAAAGTGGTGGACCCCAAAAAAGCAGGCAGGAGGGAGGAGCAGGGCGGATATGCTAAATTGCACTAAATAAAGTCAGCAGGAACAAAATCTCAAACAACAAAAACATCAGAACAAAAAGGTCCAAAGTAGCAAACAAAACCCTGAGTAAACCATAACAAGAAGAAACAAATCTGACAGGGTGAAACAAAGAATGACCCAACACTGAATGGTCATTCCGAGAGTCTGTTTAACTGCCACTGATTAAAACGACCATAACGTGTGCAGCTGCATGCGGGACCCGACAGTGCCACTCGTTGGTCGCAAACCGAAACGTGACAATTTTTAAGACGTCTTCGTTAGTCACCCTGTTATCCTCTCCTTAGGCACACCCGGACATGGACTACATTATAAGAGACAAACTGGCATTGGAGAGGGTCATGGGGATGGAGTTCCTTGAACCGAATGATAAGAGCATCTTTTATAATGGTATCAACTTGCTTTCTGAACATGATGTACGTTTGTGATTGATGATGCACGGATACAAAAAGATAATGACTGTTTGTCACTGCAGATGAAGGACACTCCTTCGGTGATACGCTCTATTATGGAAATGAGGGCACATTGCTGATTTTCGACACGCTCTTCTTCTGCATTGTCGACCTCGCTTCTCAGAACTTTGTACTTGCTGCTGCCCTTACATACTTACAGCAAACGGTTAGTATTTTGTAGGTATGCAGAAGAATAAAGTGTATCACCTTTACTTGATTGTATGAAAACATCTGTTTATTCCAAACAGATCTTTAAAAGAATTCGGAATTCTTTCGGAAGGAGAAACCTGGTCAACAAAACTCTGGTGGATGACAGATTTTTGATATGATTATTTATGTTGTTATACTGTCATTTATGCTTGATTTTTATGTTGCAGTATTTGCAATTCACTTCTACAGATATTTTTACATTCCCATTCCTAGTTGTATTATATATTTTCCTTGTAAATTTATTTTTCTAGATTAAAGCATTTTTACATGAATTTTAATACAGTGTGCTTCTGCTCTTTCATTTTGTGGGCCAGAGGTTGGTGTATGGGCAAAAACGAAAACAACTTTCACACTCACATTGACATTGGACAATTTAGTCTTTGGAGAAGCAAGATGCATATGGCCCATCCAAGGTTTTAATCATGAAAATAAGTTTGGAATGCATTGTATTTTCTACTATGAATAAATATTATGAGCATTGTCATCAAATGGTCAGTATAATTCTGCTTTTTTGAACGTTGCTGTGCCAATGACCATTGTGTGTTTGGGAGCCTTTTACTGAGTATCTTCATCTTTATTACATTCATGGGGTTGCTTGTTCTGTAGCCACAAGGGGACATAAGCCAGTGTCTTCAAGCCCGGATAAATACAGAGGGTTGTGTCAGGAAGGGCATCCGACGTAAAAGCTTGGCCAAAACAAGCATGCAAATCAAACCTCTGAAGATGGAGGACACTGACTTGCTGAGGCGACCCCTTGAAGGGAAAAGCCAAAAGGAAAAGAAGAAGATTGTATTTAATACCACGCTGCTACGACAATAAATATTTATCTACCGGTAATCTGGAAAAAATAACAGGTTAACTGCATTTGTATCAATATTAGATGTTTTTACATGTTTGAAATTGTCACTCAATATTATCAAAGTTAAGGTAGAACGTTTGAGGGAACGATTGCTAGTTTTTTTCCCCCGGAAAATCGTTGCCTCCTCCCTAATATAGTCAAAAACGCGCCATAACACGACAATGGTACAATAATTCCTGTGACACGTTTAACACAATAATGTGATACGTTTCGCGTCCTTCAGTGCATGAAGTTTAATGACGGATGACATTTGTTTCATATGTGGTCTTGATTAAATGTTCGATCTACACTTCCCAAATTATCAAACGTCATTTGATAATGCTATCGGGGAGTTGCACAAAGGTTTGGTAATTTTCCATATTAAAAATAAGGCATACTTTTGCCGAAGTCTGTCATTTATTTATTTATTTATTTATTTATTTATTTATTTATTTATTTGCAGTATGTATGTATTTATTTATAATTTATAATGCAGGTTCAGTGTTTGTACTTTTGTACTTCACCATCAAATAGTCAGTGACTACTTTTACCACTTGGTTGTATGAGTGTTAAATACAGTATGTGAAATGACAATGACCATTCGTCCTTTTATACGTATTATTTTGAAAGTCATAATTTTCCTGTGGGTAGTCCACCGGTGTTCCCCTTAGAGCTTAGCCAATCAGCGTCCACTTTGCGGTGGGGCGCTGGTAGACTTGCAGGACGCCTGCCTGGTTGGCAGCGAGTGCTTGGGCTCGAGCCATGAGCTATAGGAACGTCTCTCCACTCAAGAGTACAGGTGGGTGGCGTTACTTTAGCTAGAGAACCATCCGAATCTGACAAGTTTCGCTTTTTGAGTCACTTCGACACAGTTCCCCTGTAAATCGTAGTTGAGGTTGTGGGTGTAACCTCGTTTAGCATTGGGCAACTCTGCCCTGTTAGCCGACTCATTTGCAAGCCAATTGATTACTTAACCTTCTTGGCTTTAAAAACTCTTAAGACATGTATATAATCGCGCGTTTTTATTTTCATGATAACTGGTGTAGTTGCCCCCCCCCCCCTCTTTCGGCTAGCTCGCTAATGTAATGTAATGTGATGTCAACAAATAAAGCAACTTTGCCACAGTTACTTGCTCCCAGAGACTCACTTTTCGTCTTGTGTTTATGGAGGACACAGAGCCCGGGTCCTCCGTCGAGGTGTATTATTACTATTAGGAACGCAGCATCTGCAGGCTTGGACATACCTTTGATTATGTAACATGGAACTAGCATCCGTAACATAAGCCAACCATGAGCGCATCAAAAATTTCTCACCGCCCAAACCTTAAACTGACGCTATTTTCAGCAGAGCTGCTGGCATATACTGTAATTGCTTGCAACTCCAACCATGTATTTTGTTTTCAAGATGAAATAGACGTAACATGCTCGCAACCGAATCATTTATAATCAAAAAAATAGTTGGATCGAATACGTCTGTGGAAGCTCTCAGTCCTACAGGAGTGGTCCATCGATGAGAAGGTTTCTTCAGCCGTCATCTGTACTTTTTGAAGGTTTCAGACCTTTCGCCTCCTATCCAAGAGGCTTCCTCAGCGAACTAAAGTCTGACTGGTCGTATCGGCCCTATTTATATATCCCTAATGTGCGGACATGGCGGCGCCGGACACAGCTATGATAGGTCCCTACTCTCAGGTTGGGGGGAGCAGAGGAGCACTCCCTGTGGCCCCACTGATTGTTCCTACATTCCTGACTAACGACTGGCCTATTTGCCCCACTCCTACCAGTATCACCTTATCAGCATTACGAATGTTGCCTAACCTGTTTTGCCTAAGCAAGCTATTGTATGAACGATCCAAATTGAACCTCACCCCACCAGACCAGTTTAATGAAGGATTTTGTTGTTTTATGAGAATCGCTTCTTTTACCCCCCTTTCAAACCAAATGAGTGTCGTCAAATGAGTGGTTGCTAGCTTTTAGGTGCAAATGTACTGCCGATTGAGGCCCACTAGTATTATCCCTGCGATGTTGATAAAGTATTTTTTTGAGAATTTGTTGAGTCTCCCCAATCTTTACAATTTTCATTCTTACAATGTATTGAATAAACTACATTACTTTGTTTTTCATTTGGTAGCCTATCTTTTGGATGCACTAATTTTTGCCTTAACGTGTTTATCGGTTTGAAATAAGTAGGAATTTTGTGTTGCCAATGGACTCTTTGTAATTTTTCAGAAACTCCTGCAATGTAAGGTACTGATACTCCTCTCCTTTTTGTATCTTGAGAATTTTTGGTTTCATTCCCTATTCTTTCTTTCTGACATTTGTTGAATGACCACTGAGGGTACCCACAGTTAGTGAGTGCTCTCCTGATATGTTTTGACTCCTTTTCTCTACCTTCAACGCTAGTTGGTATTAATTTAGCCCTATGTTGGAGGGTTCTGATAACTCCTAGTTTGTGTTGTAAAGGGTGGTTAGAGTTCTGTTTTTAGCGCTCTGTCCTCTTTTATAATTACTTTACAATCCAAGAAGGCTAGTTGGTTCTCTTTCTCACCATAGTTGGACCGAATGTGTTGATTTTTGTTGGGATTTGATCCACAAGATCTCATTTGATTATTCAGGTATACTTAATGTCCTGTTTGTAGTAGTCACTCCTGTGTTTGACATTCCTTTTAGCTAAGTGCAAATGGTTTTTCAGGTTGCTCTGTAACGATCTTTGTTTTCTTGGCCCTCATCAAGTAGACGTTTTCATGTATGATATGTATTTTTCTGCAAGCCATCTGCCCATCTGTTAAACACAAGTCTTCACGTCACTTTGCACATTATTCATCTTGGTTCATTGTATTCTACATTTTATCCATTTGCACTGTAAATCAATATCCTCTCAGTTTTATACAATTTATCTTGAACAGAAAATATAGTTCTATACACCTCACAAATGGAAATAACTGTGCGTCTGCAGTGCTCTGCCTGCCATGCCCGTGATGTCACAGCTGTTCAGGGGCTTGCCTCGGGTGAAAGTGTTGTCCTCCAATGTGTTACCATGCCAGCCCCAAATGCTGTCATCCGCCTCGTGGCGACCTAATCACATGAGTCAACCCCCTCCAAGATGTTACCAGACCACCTCCTCACTTCACAGCTACATCCTCACTCCACCTCAAGTTAACTCCATACTCAAAGCCAACGAGTACAGCTTTAAGGTTAGCTGGTAAATGCCTCCGCGCCGTCTTTGTATTCAATACTTGCTGTAATTTGAACGTGCGTTGGTGTTTGTAGGTTCCTGAGTTTGATGGCAAGAACCTGTCATCCGTGATGGGCTTTGACAGCAATCAGTTGCCAGCAAACGCTCCGATCGAAGACCGCCGGAGTGCTGCGACATGTCTGCAGACCAGAGGAATGCTCTTGGGTGTGTTTGATGGCCACGCTGGATGTGCTTGTGCGCAGGTAGAATGCAACTATTGATCAAGATATTGTAACACAATCGCCACAGTGCATGGCTAAAGTATTCACAGCAATTTACTTTCATTCACATTTTATTTTGAAGCTTAAAAAAAATCGAAGGCGGCAAACACTGAGATAGGTTCCAAAGTCATGATAGCTAATAAAAACTAATGAACTAAAACAGATCAAGAAAAAATTGTAGGTAAAATTAAATATAAATACAAGTGTTTTATTAAAACAAAGAGAGAGAGAATTGAAACACCATCAAATTTACTCTATCCCGAGCGAAAATGTCCTTTATTTTCTCATTTTAGTTTAGTTTCTCATTTTAGCTCATACATGCGCTTCTGTATTGGATTGGATTAGACTTTATTAGACTTTATTAGTCTCGCAGCGGAAAAATTTACATTTCACAGCAGCAAAATGATAAAAGGAAGAAGTAGAAAAACTAAATACAGGAGCTGCTGGAAAGGCAGCCACTCTCGCGGCGCCATCTTGAAGTCATTTTTTTAAATCTCTTTTTATTATCCGGCGTTACCTAACATATCTGACATGAAACCGCTCTATAGAGAACAAAAGGTTTGGGACCGCTGATGTAAAAGAATAGGAACACTGTAAATAGTTTCCACAAGCACTGTAATAAGTGAAGCACTGTTGATGGTTTCCAGAACTCCGATCGCCAGCGCTTACGTACTATTATGTCAGGTTTCAACTTTGACAAAATGATCCTTCCTCCTCCCCAGGCGCTCAGCGAGAGGCTCTTTTACTACATTGCCGTGTCCCTGCTCCCGCACGACACGCTTTGCGAACTGGAGGCCGCGGTGGAGGCGGGACGGGCACTCAGTCCCATCCTGCAGTGGCAAAAGCACCCCAACGACTACTTCAGCAGGGAGGCTCAGACGCTCTACTTCAACAGCCTTCGCACCTACTGGCAGGAACTCATCGATCTCACCAAGTAAGATCTGCGCAAAGAAGACATTTTCAAATAGATTAATAGATGACTTTCCAGGACACAAATTATAAGCGACGGAAAATCTTACAGTGGACTCCTACTATTTATTTTTAAAGGACAAAGGAGCACGCTGTAAAATTGACACCCGTTGATATTCTTTGTTCAGAATGAATTACAATGAATGAACAATTTCATTGAGAGAACTGTGCAATATTATTTTAGGAACATGTCGATTCTGATACCATATTTTAATATTGGTCGTGATGGTGGGACTTGGGGCGGACTATATGTGTAGAGAGTGAGGAGAAATAGGGGAAGAGAGAGAAAGAGAGACAGAGACAGAGTGTGACAGAGACAGACAGAAACAGACAGTGAGACAGAGAGAGTGACAGATACAGAGAGAGAGAGACAGAGACAGAGAGAGACAAACAGAGGGACACAGCGAAAGAGAGATTTTTTTTTTGAGAAAATGCTTTTTTGGCAAAGTATTGACTGAAATGAATTCATAAATGAATTCATTTGAACAAACAATACTTGTGTTTTACTTTTTAAATGGCGAAAAGTTACAAACGCAAGCAATGACATCCGAAGATCTATTTATGCTCACGCACCACTTATAGTATTGTTTGTTCAAATGAATTCATTAATGAATTCATTTCAGTCAATACTTTGCCAAAAAAAGCATTTTCTCAAAAAAAAATCTCTCTTTCTCTGTGTCCCCTTAAAGGACCACCGACGTCTCCGGACAAGTTGTGTCCATAATTTGTAAAATGACTTCTACCGAGCGTATTTTACAAAGATTCCACCGCATATAGCTATATTTTACATTTTAAGACTCGCACTGAATTTTCCGGAAGTCTTGTTTTTGAGTTGGTGACGAGTCCGTACGTGATGTCACTGAAGGAACACCCCTGACCGAAAAAAAGGACACATTGTCCTCCCATCACGTCAATGTATTTTGCTGTACTTGTTTGGTCTGAAGACCTTGTGTTGCACCCAAAAGCCGCCAGAAGAGGGCGTCCAAGCTCCATATAAGGAATTTATCAGCCTGTGGAAATGGGCTGATTAAATCCTCACAGGGAGCTTGGTCGCCATTTTCTGGCTCTTTTCTGGGACGCTACATTGCAGTCCAGATGCCTCAAAATGACACGGAAGGACTTCTTTAATCAATTGCAAACATATATGCTTTCCTCTTCAGAACTATTTGAATCATATTCATAACTGGATGTGTAACAAAAAAGCATATTCTCGGAATCTGAAGCCATTGTTTTGATTCTCCAGCAATGCAAGACGTCTTGGCGTGACGTCACGAACTGGAAGCGGGACTTTCTGAAAATGCCCAATTCGCAGCTCAATTTTTTGCGGATTTTGGACACTTTAAGTCATTTTTCTTGGTGTTTTGCATTTGACTAAAAATATCATACTGCGTGTTTTGGGTGTTTTAGATGCTATAAAACGTTTTTCTGATGTCAGTTAAGAAACAAAAAAGTGACGTCAGTTGTCCTTTAACTCATTTTTTTCCTCCATTTTGAGTTTTGTTTTATATTCCTGAGTAAAAATAGTTTGTCCACCAAATCGCGTATTCCCTGATTGCCCTTTCTGTTTCCAGCCCAGGTGACGTCCCCGACACCAGAGAGGCCCTCATGAACGCCTTCAAGAGGCTGGACAATGACATTTCTTTGGAGGCTCAGGTGCTTGCACACATTATCCTATTCCATTTTTATTTCCCCCAAACAACTTCTATTTGAAAGTACATCTTAACCCGATAACACAAAAACGTTGTCCACTGTCGTGACCTGAAAGGGTTAAATTCCCGGTTGCTCTTGCAGGTTGGAGACCCCAATGCTTTCCTGCACTACTGGGTTCTGAGAGTTGCCTTCTCTGGAGCGACGGCGTGCGTGGCTCACATCGATGGAGCTGACCTGTAAGAATAATCACTCACCACAAAACACATAGCAAAACATTTTTTTGTTTGTTTGTTGGGCTCACTGACTGGTAAATTTTTTTTTTTTTCTCAGGCGGAATAAAACATATTACATATGAAAATATAAACAGCATAGTTACATCTAAGGATGTCCTGAACCTTTTTCTTTCAAAGGCCACCATACAGAAAAAAAGAGACGTTATAAAACATGGTCGCTAAAAATTGCAGTTTTTTTTACCACATGGGTGTCAAAGTCAAGGCCCGGGGGCCAAATCAGGCCCACCACACCATTTGTTGGGCCCATTTTATGCTTGCTCAAGTCCGAACTAAAATTTCAAATTGTTGTATGTAAACCACTATAACAGTCATTATTTTTGACTTGTGATTTGTAAACTTGTCATTAATCAATTTGTTGTGCGCTCTGTTTCTAATATCTCGAGGAGATGAAACATTCTAATGGCTTCCCCAAATTCATAACGGCCCTCGACAACAATGTGGCCCACGTCAAAAAAATTGATTGGATTGGATTAGCCTTTATTAGTCTCAGTGGAGAATTTTACATTTTACAGCAGCAAAGTTATGGAAGGAAGAGGAAAGGAAAGGAAAGGAAGAAATAGAAAAACAAAACACAGGAGCTGGTGTAAAGGCAGCCACTCTAGCGGCGCCATCTTGAAGTCAAAACAACAACAATAACAAAATAATATTACAATACAAAGACACAATACCCTCTTTGTTGTATGAAGCAGTTCTAGATGAAAGAGGAGATGACTAAAGCGTCCTTTTCAACAATGCATCAGAAACATCATGGTGAAATGTGCACGTCTGCTACAAGTGTGAATAGTGTGACCCAGCCAATAGGTTTTAAACACCTTTAAATTTACCGAAAAATGCACTTCTATAAATAAGCTGTAATTTTTTTAACTCATTCGCTGCTATTCCCGAATTTATTCTGGATTCTAGATGAAAGAGAGGATCAAAGCATCCTTTTCACCAGTGGATAAGTGATGCCAAGGTGAAATGTGCATGTATGTTAAAAGATAAATGTTGAAAGCAACCACGAAGCTGTAGCATCCATTGACAAAAACAGATTATGTCACATCTACTGTCCCATGTAAATCCGCTTCAATTCCAAGCTGCGACAGTTCCACATATGCATCAACGCTCCTTTCTTCTCATGGCGGGTTCCTCAAGCCATGCATCCATCCATCCAGTGTTCATTTTAAATATGTTATTTTATTTTTGACATCGAGGTATGTGTTTCAGCATAGCATCCCCCCAAAAAAAGTGTAGAATTTGATCTGGTAATGTGAACACTTTTTATCGATCAATCAATCTGATATATTAAATCCACGGATCTGTTAGCATTTGAAGGGATGTTAGCAGTGACATATAATAACGCTTTCTTCTCCTAAAGGTATATAGCCAATGCAGGAGATGCTCGAGCGGTGCTTGGGGTGCAGGAGGAGGACGGTTCCTTTAGCGCTCACACACTCTCTAATGACCACTGTGCCCAGAACGAGGACGAGGTGGCTCGGATTCGTGAAGAACACCCGCCATCGGAGAGGAAGACGGTTATACGACAGGTATAAGTTCCTCCGACTTAGCGTTAATTGTGTTGAATGGCCGCCCGGCTCATTGCGTTTCCCACTCAGGACCGTTTATTGGGCCTCCTCATGCCCTTCCGAGCGTTCGGCGACGTCAAGTTCAAGTGGAGCATCGAGCTGCAGAAGCGAGTTCTGGAATCTGGGCCCGATCAGCTACATGAAAATGAGCACACTAAGTTCATACCGCCCAACTACCACACGCCTCCTTACCTGACGGCCGAGCCCGAGATTACGTACCACCGACTCAGACCGCAGGATCGCTTCTTGGTGAGACACATGCCTGTCAATTGATACGTTTTCCCCATATAATGTATAATATATAATAATGTACGGCGTACTACAACTTATATACGGGGGGGAAAAAAACTATGAATCGTTCTCGCTACTATTGTCACGGCAAACCAGCAGAAGTAATAATCCTCAATCGTATGTACTATATATATTTTTTATCGCAGCGTAGGTAGGATTGATAAAAGCATACCGCGCACATGCGCGGTATGCTATATGCATTTCTGATTGGGTTAGCCGTTTTTTTTAATCATTTCAAATAAGGCACGGCGTACTACAACTTTTATACGGGAATTGTCATCATTTATATGGGCAGCTATTAGTCAAGGTTAGCAATGATAATAAATCATATAAATAATCATACATACAAATAATACACATAATCTTACAATAATAATCATACAATAATATACAATAATACAATAATCATACAATCATATGATCATACAATAATATACAATCATACAATTATAATCATACAATAATAATCATACAATAATAATAAATAATCCTACAAATAATTAGCCAAGGTTGACAATAATAATAAAAAAATCATACAAATAATCGTACAATAATAATCTTACAATAATAATCATTCAATAATATACAATAATCATACATTCATATGATCATACAATCATATAATATACCATCATACAATAATCATAATAAATCATACAAATAAGCATACAATAATAATCTTACAATAATAATCATACAATAATCATACAATTATATGATCATACAATCATACAATAATATACAATCATACAACAATAATCATACAATAATAATCTTACAATAATAATCATTCCATAATATACAATAATCATACATTCATATGATCATACAATCATATAATATACCATCATACAATAATCATAATAAATCATACAAATAAGCATACAATAATAATCTTACAATAATAATCATACAATAATCATACATTCATATGATCATGCAATCATATAATATACCATCATACAATAATCATAATAAATCATACAAATAAGCATACAATAATAATCTTACAATAATAATCATACAATAATCATACAATTATATGATCATACAATCATACAATAATATACAATCATACAACAATAATCATACAATAATAATAAATAATCCTACAAATAATTAGCCATGGTTGACAACAATAATACATCATACAAATAATCATACAATAATAATATTACAATAATAATCATACAATAATAGTCATTCAATGATATACAATAAACATACAATCATACAATCATATGATCATGTGATCATACAATAATAATTATACCAGAATAATCATACAATAATAACAATAAATCATACAAATAATCATACAACACAATAATCATACATTTATACAATCATACAATAATATAAAATCATACAATAATAATCATACACTAATAATAATAAATCATGCAAATAAGCATACAATAATAATCTTACAATAATAATCATACAATAATCATACAATTATATGATCATACAATCATATACAATCATACAATATACAATAGTCATACAATTATACAATCGTACAACAATAATCATACAATAATAATTAATCCTACAAATAATTAGCCAAGGTTGACAACAATAATAAATTATACAATAATAATCATTCAATAATATACAATAATCATACAATCGTATGATCATACAATCATACCATAAATATATCAATAATAAATAATACCATAACAATAAATCATACAAATAATCATACAATCCAAATCCAATCCAATACAGTCATACAATAATATACAATCATACAATAATAATCATACACTAATAATAAATCATACAAATAAGCATACAATAATAATCATACAATGATAATAAATAATCATACAAATAATTAGCCAAGGTTGGCAATAATAATAAATCATACAAATAATACACTAAGCCGAGAGCCTTCATACACAAAGAATTCCGTCAAAATCAAGCATCCTAAATATATGCAGCCACATTTTTTTGGGGTGCATATGGGGGGGGGTGGTTAAAAAAAGACGGTCTGCCTGTCAATACCACTCCAGTCCTATTGGTGGCGGTATTTCACTTTCGAAAATGGGAACCAGCCTTGTTGATAGGTAAACCTGCTTGGTTCTTGTCTCACTTAGTCCCACTGCAAATGAATTTACTGGTGAAAAGGGGAATGTTTCATACCCTTACAGTAATAATCACTAATCATCGGAATTACTGTATTTTCCGGTATATAAGACGCACCCAAAAGCCTTGATTTTCTTCAAAAGATGACCTTTTACGCAGATGCGCCTTATGTGTAAAGTCATATTGAGCCACAACAGGTCTTGCAACTATTGCCAGCCGCCACCGTCTCCATTTGCCCCGATGGAAGAAGTCGTGCATAACCCCTGCCTCTACTGCCGCGCCTTATAATGTGGTGTGCCTTATATTTGGAAATCTTTTATATATTCATACATTATATTTGGAAAACATTTTAAAGTCATTGAAGGTTCCCGGTCTGCCTCCACAGGTGATCGGCTCCGATGGCCTCTGGGAGACTCTGCACAGACAGGAAGTCATCCGCATCGTCGGCGAGTATTTGAGCGGCGTGCACCAGCAGCAGCCGCTCACCGTGGGGGGCTACAAGGTCACCCTGGGACAGATGCAGGGACTGCTGGAGGAACGCAAGGCCCGCGTGTCGTCGGACTTTGAGGACCAAAACGCAGCCACCCACTTGATGCGCCACGCCGTGGGCAACAATGAATTTGGCACGGTGGACCACGAGAGGCTCTCCAAGATGCTTTCGCTGCCCGAGGAGCTGGCCCGCATGTACCGCGACGACATCACAATCATCGTCTCCCAGTTCAACCCTCACGTAATCGGAGCGCGGCGGCACCAAGAGTAAACCTACACTTACACTCCTGTTCATATACTTGAGTTTATTATTTGTAGGAAAAATATTTGGACGCAGGAAAAAAGATGCAGTTTTGTGGTTGCCCAGCAGAATGTATTTGTGGATGATTTTGCGAGACTGACAACACACGCGCGCACACACACACACACACACACACACACACACACACACACACACACACACACACACACACACACACACACACACACACTATATTCTATGTGCATTGACAACGTAGCAATTTTATTTTGTGCCAAAAGATCCTGAGTTCAAAGTATCTTTTCCAGTTGGGAAAAGAAATTCCAAAGAGCAGAATTGACGGATTAAAAAAAAAATAATAATAATAAAATGTAAAAGTGTAGGGATGCACTAACATCAACATTTCTTGCTAAAACCAATAATGACAAACCCGTAGCTGAAAACCGAATAATTCTTCTTTTTCTTTTTTTTTCTTCTTCTTCTTCTTCTTCTTCTTCTTCTTCTTCTTCTTCTTCTTCTTCTTCTTCTTCTTCTTCTTCTTCTTCTTATGCGTTTTATTATTATTTGTCTTTTCTGTTATCTTTTTATTATTATTATTATTATTATTATTATTATTATTATTATTATTCCTGTATATTATAATAATAATAATTATTATTATTCCTATGTAATGATAATACCAATTATAATTGTATAATTATTATTTTTAAATAATTATTTTTATTTCCATATAATAATAATAATTCTTCTTCTTCTTCATCTTCTTCTTCTTCTTATTATTATATAATTATAATTATTGTTCCCGAGTAGTAATAATAATATAATTATTGTATAATAATAATTATTATTATTGTATTTATTGTTATTTTATTTATTATTTTATGTATTATTATTATTATTATTATTATTATTATACATTCAATATAGAAGGCGGAAGTAGTCGCCGAAAACATGTCACATGTCAGCTAATTGAACACCTACACTGTCTGTAAGTAAAGAATCTGCTTAATATTCAATATAGAAGCGCCTTTAAAATGCTAGAAAAATATTTATGTAATGTGTTTTTGTGTAAAATATCAAGATTTATGGGATTAAGGGAGGAAAAAAAATCACCCAAAACTTTTTGAAGAGCATTTGCCATCTCGAGATTTGTGGTACTTTGACCAAGTAACCATTTTGGCTGAATTTTCATTGGCTCAAAGAGTTAATAAACTCTTGTTACACAAAAAAATGTTATGATTCAGAAAAAAATGTCTCTTTTCCCTTGTTTTTGATGCAAATCTGACAATTTATTTTGTGTCGCACCATAAGCATCGCTAGCAACGCTCTGGACTGTTACTGTCATCTATCGCATTTATGTTTTGCTTCATTTTGCTTCATTTCTAAACGGCAGTCGAGCGCTCGAATATTTATTCCACGTTACATTACGAGTGATTGTCTTGTCTTTGGTGTTTCTATAATATATCAAATTGGGTCCCATTTTGTAGATGGCTTAATAAATAGTTACAAAAATAATCTTCCTGTGTTTTTTATTCTTGCCGATTACGCCCTCTACAGATGTAAAACTGCACCAACATGTGAGTCTATTTCTAAAAGAAAATATAATCTATTCAAAATAGCAAATCATTCTCTTGAAAACACTTTTCAATGTGAATAATTATCTTTTCTCAACAGTTCGGGCTGAAGACTGCCTGTAATTCTTTTGGGTGCGCGCTTGTTTGTGATGAAAAAGAATATGTGACCTCATTTCTTCCAGGTGAGTTCTCATTTTGTTGTCTGGATGTGGGTATCGCCATAGCAACTGTTTTGTTGATAATTAAAATGAAGTCAGTCGGTCATACTTCCTCCGTAGCGTGTTTGTGAAAATAGGTCATGTCAGTGAGGGGAGGACATTGATTCATTTGTTAAATTGTATAATACTCCCCCACTCGTGGAAGCAGCATTAATTCACATCTTGCTGAAATCAATATGTTACATATATATCTACCAAAAAAAAAAAACACTGAAAAATGGGCAATTTGTGCTAATTTTTTGTTGAAACTGGATTACCTTGGAACACATTAATGCCGTAATTTACAAATTTAATCCCTTCCAAAAATCGTCTCTCAAATAATCTTAATAAAGGTTATCTCATTTTAGCTATCCAAATTTAAATTAATGGAAATGCCATTAGTCTGATTCAACAGCACAATAAATAAATAACTGATAGATAGATAGATAGATAGATAGATAGATAGATAGATAGATAGATAGATAGATAGATAGATAGATAGATAGATAGATTTTTTTTTTTCTTTCACTATATAAACCAATATGTATGTATTGCATTGTATTTTGGTCAGCCGCCCTCATTTCAAGGTCATAGAACTCCAGACCCATATCATTTAGGAATTAACTTTTTTGTGATGAAAGAATAGAATCTAAGGTTTCTCATGTTGCATTAAATGTTTATTTAGTTCTAAAACTCAATATTCTGTGGATCCTGCGATTTGAGGGAAAATGACAAAAACCCTGGCACTGGATTGGACACATTTTTGCACATCATCTGGCAGTGAATGAGTTAAGAGGGAATGTCTTTAACATATGCACATAGTTTTGTCTATATTTGAAATAGCATTGTAATCATGTTCAAATTTGGAAGTTTTTTTTTTAATAGAACAACTAAATAAATGACACTTTTTGAAACTTGTCCTATTATCCCCAAAATGCATTTTCATCCAATGTTGGGGCGAGTACAGTACTTTGGAAAGTGACGCTGGCGTAGACGTAATGAGAAAATTCACACGCACACGCACACACACACACACACACACACACACACACACACACACACACACACACACACACACACACACACACACACACACACACACACACACACACACACACACACACACATTCCTGTTACAAAGGTGTTGTGAGGTCTGGATAACTCCAGATAAGGAGTGAGGACCAAGGTTTCTGATAAATTTAGAGAACTAGTGTTACATGTGAAGACTAAATGTCACCCCATTTCCCACTTCAACTTCTTTAAAAACAAAGCAATAAAAAGTGGACTTGAAACTGAAATAACAGCGGGAGTTAGGTTTCTGAATGGCTACATTCAAAGTCCTCATGCCTGTGGTGAATTTGGTTAAAATATCGTTTTACTTTTTGTGGTATGAACTTTTTCCTCATTAAACACGCACACACACAGATAAAGACACAGTGAGTAAAAAGTGTGTGTATCCAAGTGAAATGAAAATACACACCAAAAACTCATTTTGCGTGAATTTGTGAGGACCTCTCTGAAACTTTAACAGATGCATATATAGACCCTAAAGAAGCCTTTACAATAAAACACTTGTGAGGACGGGCCAAAAGGTCCTCACTTGTCAATAATGTCCTCACTACGTATGGTATAAAAGGTTAGTGGTCCTCACAAGAGTAGTCATACACGCACACACACACACGCACACACCCACTGTTTCACTATTTGCGATGCGTGTACCCTGACTGCATTCAAAGCTGCACGTGGCCCTCCGGCACGTCTACGACAGCACATGTGGCGTCGGCTTCCGACCAGCTGCCATGTGATGTTTTTGTCCCCGTTTCGACTTTACCGCCATTGTCTTCACTTGTTTGCAAGGCACAATGAGCCACCAATCGCGCAATTCTTCGCTGCTGCCTAATAAGACGTGAGTCATAGCGGTGGCGCTTTGACTGCACCGCGGCAGACGGACGCTGAAGTGGAGGAGGACGAAGAGGAGGAGGAGGAGGACAAGACTTGACTGGGCGGTGTTAGCGCTTCATACGGAGTGAAATGTCACAATGTGAACAGAAGGCTTTCGTGTGAAAGTGGGGATGTTCATGTGTTCGTGTACCCCGTAGGCCCACGCGCTTATTTATACAAACAAAACAAAAAGAAGTCCAAGATGGCGCTGAGAAGAAAAGAGCGTCAGTGCAGAGCGCACGTATGTGGAATTGTCGCGGCTTGGAATTGAAGCGGATTTACGTGGGGCAGGAGATGTGAGACGATCTCTTTGCGTCAATGGATGCTACACAGCTTCGTTTTTGCTTTCAACATTTAGCTTGTAGCAGACATGCATATTTCATGATGATCCACTGATGAAAAGGACGGTTTGATCCTCTCCTGTTTCATCGAACTGCTTCCTGTAATAAAGTGTTTGTCTTGTATTCAAACATAATAGAGTACGTGGGGAAAGTCGTTAATATTGCACTTTTTATGTTCCTGTTGTGTTTATTATTTTGCTTTGTTTTGACTATGGTGTAGAAAAGTGCGTAAGATTGAATGATTGTGTCCTTTGTGTTGTAATAATAATAATACATTTCATTTATAAGCACCTTTCAAAACTCAAGGACATTTTACAGTCACAGGATATTTTATTCTTCGGGTGAGCAGCGGCAGACACACACGCCAGCGTTCACTCAACCCGGAAGTAACATAAAATGATCGTCATTACACAACAACAACAATGATAATAATAATATTCAATCGAAAACGTCGTGTAAACGTCACGTCTGCCACTTTGAATGCATTTCAACCTATGACCTTTTGACTTACGACCATTTTGTCAGAACGGAATCCGGTCGTAACTCGGATGTTACCTGTATATCTATCTATCTAGAGAGAGATAAATATAGATAAATAAATATAGATAAGTAAATATAGATAAATAAAGATAGATAGATAGATAGATAGATAGATAGATGTGTCACATTGTTATTTATTTGTAGTTGTTTTGACTTGAAGATGGCACAGCGAAAGTGGCTGCTTTTAAACCAGTTCTTGTACTTTGTCTACTTCTTCCTTTCCTTTCCTCATCACTATGCTGCTGTGAAATGTCAATTTCTCCACTGCGAGACTAATAAATGTGAATCCAATCCAATCAAAATGCAACTCACATAACAATTGGAGCTGGTGCAGGAAATAAGAAAATACAAATGACAACATACTCAGAAAAACACCATTCATCGTGTAATAGTGGCTCCCATTTGTTTCGTTTATTAGAGGAGGCAAGGGGGGGGGGGGATAAAACATATCACGTGATAGTCAACATTTTTTCATGTTACAGCGATGGGACCATATTAATAAATTAGGGCGGGGCCACCTGACATGATTAACCCTGCTTGGCAACTTTTAATCATGTCGTTATTTTGTTTATGTGTTGTATGTATTTAGTTAATACAACGTGGGCAAGAAAATAAAAAGACTTTGCGGTGACTGGTGGCGGCTATGCAACCTTCTTAAATGTACACACTTTCCTCGAAAGGTCGTTCACCAAAGAAAGTCCTCACGTGACACACAAAAAAAAAGTTACAAATGTCGAGTTGTGTCTACATCAAGGCGTTCTTCTCCACCTCCTCGCTGTTCTTCCCGCGTTTACTCGAACGTTTGACGGCGATGACGAGGATCAGAACTGCAAACATGTACAGGTGGTTGATATTATTATTATTATTATTATTATTATTATTATTATTTTTGCTTCAAGAATGAGAGGGAAAGTGAAACTCACCACAGAATCCCAAAGTTCCCGCCAGGATGCCGATGGTGGGTCCCATTCCGTATTTGAAGCCGTGCTCGCCCGGCGCTACATAGCAGTAGCCCAGCTCTGTGCACGTGCACACGTGCACTGATGAATGGAGAAATAGATTAGCAGATGATTATTTTTTTGTATAAAAATAAGATGACACCAAACATATTAGAATGTCTTTTAGCTAACTTTGGGTTGCCGAGTCCCCCCCCAAAAAAAGACCATTTGTTGATTTGAACTGTCTTTTAGATTTTGAGATATCAATATTTTTGATTGATAATTTATAATGAACGTGCGCCGATGCGAATGTGGAACTGTCGCGGCTCGGAATTGAAGCGGATTTACTGTACGCGGGACAGTAGATGTGAGACAATCTTTTTTCGTCAATGCATGCTACAGCTTCGTGTTTGCTTTCAACATTTAGCATTGTAGTAGACGTGCATACGTCCCTGATCCACTGCTGAAAAGGACGCTTTGATCCTCTCCTCTTTCATCTAGAACTGTTTCATGTCACAAAGAGGGTACAGCAAGTGCTGAAGAATGAATGACTCTGTGTCTTTATGTTGTCATATTATTTGTTATTTAGTTTTTTTTGTTGTTCTGACTTGATGGCGCCGCGAGAGTGAGCTAGCTAACAGATAGCTAATAGATAGCCAGCTAGACAGTTAGCTAACTAGCTAGATAGCATATAGCTAATAAATATCCAGCTACAGAGCTAGCTAGCTAGCCAGATAGCTAATAATAATACATTTCTCCACTGTGAGACTAATAAAGGCAAATCCAATCCAATCCAATTTCATTTCAAAAACAAAAAAAAAAACAAACACGCAAAGTACAATATTTAAATGTATCTTTGTTTTTGTTGAAAAAGACTGAAAGTGTCATCATCTTTCGTCATGCTTTTTGATTATTGGTGAATATTGTGAGATGAGACGTTTGTTCATTTAGGAACAACACGGTTCATTTACTGTAAATAGGTAGAGTAACCGGTGCACTGTAACATTTTATAACACCGGTGTCAAAGTCAAGGCCCGGGGTCCAAATCTGGTCCGCTACATCACTTTATTTGTCCCTCAAGCATGTCAAGTGCCATGATGCTTGCCAAAGTCCGAACTAACATTTCAAATTGTCCAATGTACACCACAATAACAGTCATTTCTTTACTTCAGATTTGAAAACTAGTTATTCACTCATTTGTTATGCAAGTCTGTGTGTAATATGAAATATTTTAATGGCTTCCCCAAATTCATAACAGCCCCCAAGAGGAAACCGTAAGTACAATGTGGTCCGCAGCAAAAAAATGACAACCTTGTTGGACAAAATGGTTGTTTCATCCTGTCACTCAAAATGTGTTTTTGAATGTAAAAAGATGCCACGTGAGTATTTAATAAATATACTGCTATGTCATGGATTTTGGAACTGAATCCCGGTGGTAAAGTATTTTCGTCATAAAGTCTGTAAAAGTAGCAAGTGGAATTCTGTCGTATTTAACTCATTCACTGCTAGACGATGTGCAAAAATGTGTCCGCTTCAGTGCCAGGTCTTTTGTCATTTTCACTCAAATTCCAGGCCCACAGAATATTGCGTTTTAGGACAACATAAACATTCAATACAACCCTAGACTCTCTTCTTTTATCAGAAAAGTTAATTCCTAAGTTATACGGGTTTGGAGTTATCTGAGCTTTAAATGGGGGCGGCGATACAAAATACATTGCAATACATACATATTGGTTTATGTAGCTAAAGCTGTTTAAAAATGCGCTAACATGGACAAAAGTTAAATGCTGCCCACTCGTAGGAGGGGAAAAAACATGCCGGAGGTCTGACCAGCGCTTTATCTGGACACATTCACGTCACATTTTCAATTCTCGAATAAATTCAGGAAAGAATTCCGTGAGTGAGTTAACAGGTATTTACATTTTTAATAAAACAGAATAAATTCTAGGGCTTATACTGACCCTCAAAGGACTGCGTGACTCCCACCCCTGCGTTATCTTTCACGCTGATGGGCAGACTAAAGGTCCTGTCTTCAGTTGGCGTTTTCTTCAAGGTCAACTTGGCTGTGGTTCCTGTGGAGTACACAACAAGAAGAGCGTGATGGAAGGTGTTCTGATACCGCATGGGATAGTCCACGCATGATTTCAGTACCGTCAATGCTTTGCAGGTCCCAGTTGTGGGATTTTTTGCTATGGACCAGAGCAAAGGTGAAAGGTTGCGAAAATGGAGGGCCGTCCGCGTCGTGAGCCGTGATCAACACCGGCTCGGGTTTCTTCAGGCACATGAAGGCTTGCGTCTCTGTCAGTTTGGGGTTGTTGTCATTCACATCCAGCAGCCTCACCGACACCACGCGCTCGTTGAACTTTTCGGGGTTGTCTGTCGAGTGGATGTGACATTTGGAGTTACGTATATTCATTCCCCGCAACCCGAATGAGGACAAGCGCTATCATATTATCAACGTCTTCTGTGGCAGTAAAGCCCATTAGTTACTAGAATACACGTAACATCCAAGTTACGACCGGGTTCTGTTCCGACAAAACGGTTGTAAGTCAAACGGTCGTAAGTCGAAATCCGTTCAAAATGGCCAACGTGATGTTTACATGACAGGATAGTATTCAATGTCAATCTGTTGTTTTTACGCAATGTTTTCTATTGAATACTATTATATACCAAACTGTTTACAGTTCATTTATACATTTTTATAACTTTTAGTGTCATTTTTAGCATTTTATATTTCGTATTATCGATTTTTATTACTGTATACCTGTACCTGTCATGTATACAAAATTGTTTACTGCACAGTTCATTTATAAATGTCATACTTACCTTTTAGTGTCACTTTTATCAGTTTATATTTCACATTATCGATTTCTACTTTATATTTCGATTTTATATAGTGGGTTAAAGAAAACACTTAAATAATACAGCATTATTACAGTATTACATGCCCTCTGTTGAAAAATTGCTATTCCTGCTAACAGCCAGAAGGGGTCGCCCGACACACACACGCTCAGGCGGACGGCGAAGGAAAAAAAGCAGTGTACAGTACTACAGGAGATGTTGCCGGGCATCTGCACTGTATAACTACTGTACTGAGTGTAGTCACGCGGTAGATTGCTGTGCAAGTGTGTGACATGTTGGCTGGCCAAAATTGTACTACGCGTTGCCGGCTGCTTGCGGTGCCAGGGTCTGGTGGTCGTAAGTGCGGATGGTCGTAAATCGGATGTTACCTGTATATGCAAATAACTTTTACCACCACAGTTCGAAAAAAAAAAAAAAAAAAAAAAAGATCCAGTCGATCGAGTATAATAAGTAAGTGTCAAAATGTTTTTTGCAAAATGTTTCATACCCTTCTCAAAGGCAGTGACAGTGACTTCAAAGGTCTCAAGGGTCTCTCTGTCCATCTTGACCTTGCTCCTAATTTGTCCAGTGACTTCATTCAGCTCCAGCCAGCCTTTGGTGTCACCTTCCATTTTGAAACTGCCCCCAAAAACAACAACGACAACAATCACTCAGACAAAGTCAGAGCAAACAAATCAATAGTTTTACTTGACTCGTGTGCGCGCACGTGATGGAAGCAAAGTCAAAAACAAGGCAGGCAAATTTAAAGTGCGAGGAATTATTGATGACTTTTGTGATTGATTTGCACGTGCTGCTTTTTGAGGTCAGTTTACTTCATCACGTTGTCGTAGCTTGTAAACTTCCACAGAAACATTCCGCATACACACACACACACTTTAGCCTCACACATGTAAAACAATGACACTTTCTTGTCAGCCCAAATAAATGAGTCAAGAAAGTGCCAAACCCACTCATTAACTTAATGATTGGCAAACCCACTAACGTAATAATTCACTCATGAACTTATTTATTCAATTCATGAACTACCGCGACAAGACTTACAAACTTACAAACTCATTCCCCCACTCAAAAAGTGAACCAACTCACGCACTCAGTATGTGACTTACTCATTAACGACATAACTCATAAGCAAATAACAAAAAACGGATTCACTTCATCATTTAACTGTTTCTTTAAGTGCTTCGTTACAGCTCCAGAAATTGTGAAAGCGCTATAAAGCAGCATGCATTGTTGTATTATATTGTGTAGTATTAACTTATTCTTCAAATAACTAATTAAACAAACTTGAACACTAAATAACTTACGAAGTTACTAATTAATTAGTGAATAACCCAATAATTTACTTCTTCACACGAATTCAAAACTTTTTTCGATTAAACCTCACTCACTCATCACAAAGTCGCTTAAATACATCACTCACTCTCTGTCACTTTCTCACTCAATCTCTCTCTCTCTCTCTCTCTCTCTCTCTCTCTCTCTCTCTCTCTCTCTCTCTCTCACACACACACACACATTCTCTCATTCAGTCACTCTCTCTCTCCCTCCCTCACTCACTCACAGTCTCTCTCTCTCTCTCTCTCTCTCTCTCTCTCTCTCTCTCTCTCTCTCTCTCTCTCTCTCTCTCACTCACTGGCTCACTCACTCACTTGCTTACTCACTCACTCATTCACAGTCTCTCCTCTCTCACTAACTCACTCACTTACTCATTCTCTCCTGTGTCTCTTTTCACTCTGTCACTCATTCTCTCCTGTGTCTCTTTTCACTCTGTCACTCATTCTCTCTCTCTGTCTCTTTTCACTCACTCACTCACTCACTCACTCACTCACTCACTCACTCACTCACTCACTCACTCACTCACTCACTCACTCACAGTCTCTCTCATTTCACTCACTCACTCACTCACTCACTCACTCACTCACTCACTCACTCACTCACAGTCTCTCTCTCTCTCTCTCTCTCTCTCTCTCTCTCTCTCTCTCTCTCTCTCTCTCTCTCTCTCTCTCTCTCTCTCTCTTCTCTCTCACTAGCTTACTCACTCACTGGCTCACTCACTCACTTGCTTACTCACTCACTCATTCACAGTCTCTCCTCTCTCACTAACTCACTCACTTACTCATTCTCTCCTGTGTCTCTTTTCACTCACTCACTCACTCACTCACTCACTCACTCACTCACTCACTCACTCACTCACTCACTCACTCACTCACTCTCTCTTTTCACTCACTCACTCACTCACTCACTCACTCACTCACTCACTCACTCACTCACTCACTCACTCACTCACTCACAGTCTCTCTCTTTTCACTCACTCACTCACTCACTCACAGTCTCTCTCTTTTCACTCACTCACTCACTCACTCACTCACTCACTCACTCACTCACTCACTCACTCACTCACTCACTCACTCACTCACTCACTCACTCACTCACTCACTCACTCACTCACTCACTCACTCACTCACTCACTCACTCACTCACTCACTCACTCGTAGTCTCTCTCACTCACCGTATCTCTTTTCCCTCGGGGTCGTTGGCCTCCACCGTGAGCAACACGGCTCCCTCCGTGGTGTTTTCGGGGACGACGACATCCAGGATGTCAAGGGTAAACTCCGGGACCTCGTCGACGTCAGTTAGCGACACGGACGCAAAGGCGGTGGATTCGGCACCGTACTCCAGGCCCCTCATCAAAGGCTCCGGGTTCCGAGCATCGATCTTCAATTTGTAGGAGGACGAGGTCTCAAAATCCAGAGCCTGTAGGCACACAAGGAGTGCAGGTTTGACAACGAGATTTTTCGATGGCTAAAATGACCCCAATGAGACATTTTACGACGGCGACATGTTTCCATTGCTACCATCGTGACTCAGTCATGCAATAAAAAATGCCCTGTCGGAGACTTTATCCACAATGTCTTTTATTTTAGGTCCATAGCCCATTAAAAAAAACATTTGCATAAAAGAAATCATTCTGAATCCCCAAAGTGGATTCCAAACACAATTTAACACTCAATTGCTATTACATAAGCATAACTGTGAACAGATTGCATTTCAATAAAAAATATTACCATGACAATGGAGCTAAATTACAGAGTACTGCAATTCTCTCTCTTAAAGCATAAATTGATGTCCTCTTACAGGCTAACCGTGAGGATTTTGCATGCAGGGTTCCAAGGGTGCTACAGTTAATTAATGATTTAAAAAAATATTTGGTAATGAAATAAAATAATCAACAAAATGATTTAAAAAGAACTGAATCCACTTATCCTCAATAGGGTCGCAGATTATCGGAGAATATGCAAATTCCAGGCCAGAATCAAACCCTGCACCGAGAGCGCAAACAAGTTGCCGACCGGACCCCCTGATGCTAAAACCAAAACAAACTAAGTCCATTTTCATTTTGCCAGTTAACTCATTCACTGCCATCCCCGAATTTATTCGGGAATTGCAAATATGACGTGGAGCGCCATTCCCTAATTTTCTCTGTGTTTTTCTTGTTTGGGTGCTGATAAAGCGCTTGTCAGACATCTGGCAATGGTTTTCCCTACCACGAGGGTGGCAGCATTTGCCATTTGTACAGCTGCCCCCATTTTCAAGCTCAGAAAACTCTTGACACATATAACTTATGAAAATAGCTCTTTTTTTCTGATGAAAGAAGAGTCTAAAGTTTATTACGTTGTATTGAATGTTGATGTAGTCCTGAGTCCAAGAAGCTTCGTCAGCGAGAGCTACCAGCAAAACTTTTGTTCACTGACAAAGCTTCTCGGATGAGGAGCGAAACATCCGACACCTTCAAAGTACACATGACGGCTGAAGAAACCTTTTCATCGATGGACCACTCCTGTATGACTGAGAGCGTACACAGACGTATGTATGTAGTAAAACTCAAGATTCTATGGGTCCTGCAATTTGAGTGATAATGACTGGAGTGGACCCATTTTTGCACATCGTCCGGCAGTGAATGAGTTAATATGTTTCATGAGCTTCCAGATTTGATTTTAAATGTATTTACTTTGGTAGTGTTGTTCGTCCACCGAGAAGAGGTCAAAAGGTCTTTTGATCAAAACATTATAATTGAATTTACTCCACTATAGAATGATACCTTGGCTTACAAACTTAATTGGTTCCCAGACAGTGTGTGTAAGGCGAAAAGTGTGTTTCCCCAAAAATAATTTCCCATAGGAAACCATTAAAATGAGAAAAATCTGTTCCCAGGTGCCCATAAAACATAATTTTCTACTTTCTAATTTACTAAGCCTCAAAACTACACAAAATACAGTAAAGTCTCGTTATATCGATATCGGATATATCGATAGTCCCGGTTATATTGATACTATTTCTATGCACGCACGGAGAAAATTACATGCAAACAGGGTCGGATATATCGATAGTCCCGGTTATATCGATATTTTTTCGGACTCCCTTGAATATCGATATAACGAGACTTTACTGTATACCTTATTTTATGTATAATAAATGTGATATAGTATTATGATTAAAGAAATAAACTGTACTATATAATAAAGTCGTTTTATTCACCCTTGTGATGGTCGTTGATGGCTTGATGGAGTGGCCGGTTTCCTCAGCATTAAATACTTGATGAGGAACGTAAATTTCTTCTTTCACCTTCTTGAGGAATGATCCCTTGTAGGTGCTTTCTCTGTGATAATTTTATCTAGTTCCTCATCAATTGTGTTCTAGTTAGCTGGGTTGATAGCTTTTTGCATCAACTGTACAGATGGCTTGTGCGGGTTGTTTGTGGAGCCTGATTGATGGGATATTTTAACCTTGCAGTATACACTCTGCCTTTGAGCTATCAAAGTTGAAACTCTCTCACTGTCGTCTGCCTATGTCTTTAATGTTTAAACCACCCCCCTCACTGCTGTGTTCTTGACCAATCACGTGGCTTTAACCGAAGACTTTGGGCAGGTAACAGAGGACAAAAACAGTCGGCTGCCATTTTGTTGTTAGAAGAAGGGGCTCGTTCGCAAATGACACATCACTCATTGAGGCAGCTCCGTGTACGAAAAAAGTTCGTATGGCAAGGTAAAGTTTTCAGAAATGTAACATTCGTAAACCGAAAAGTTTGTAACCCAAAGGGTTCGTAAACCGAGGTATCACTGTACTTTTCTAATCTTTTTCTTTTGTTTGTTGTAAAAAAAAAAAACTGATCCTAAAACTAATAAGAGCTAAACGCAAACAAAGCATTTAAAAACTGAAAACCCCCTAAACTATTACAAATGTGAAGTTTGTACCTTTGCGATGACCACATGGCCGACACCTTTTCCGTCCGTTTCCACGGCAAAGACGCCGTCGTCGTTGCCAGCTGAGATGTGAAACTCGATGAAGGAGCTGCCGCTGTCTGCGTCGTCATCATCCGACGCGCTGATGCTGAGCACCGTTTGTCCCACGGCGGCGTCTTCGGCCACCGTGTAGCTGCCGTACTGAACGATAACACGAACACACACATCAGGAGCTCTACTCACATGTACGGATTTTTCCGTTGTCTTGATTATACGAAACGAAAAAGAAAGGAGCGTCAGCGCTGAGCGCCGATCCGTATGTGGAACTGTTGCGGCTTGGAATTGAAGCGGATTTACGTGGGACAGGAGATGTGACAATCTCTTTTCATGCTACAGCTTTGTGTTTGCTTTAAGCCACAGTTATACGCATTCTAAAATACATATGACCTTTTAGAGGAAGGTAGACAGCTTGTTATGTTATCAGGTTACATGATATACAGGGGGTGTCAAACCAATTATTTTCAGTTATGGTTTCCTTCGGATTGGTCGTCATGAATTTTTGGGAAACCATATACAGGTAAATGTTGAAGTCCCTCCCCATACAGCGCACAAAAAACGTTGAATAACTAGTTTTAAAAATCAGAAGTCAAGAATCGCTGCTTGGAATTGAAGCGAATTTACGTGGGATAGGAGATGTGAGACAATTTCTTTTCGTCAATGGATGCTATAGTGTTTTTTTTTTTTTTTGGAAAGTTGTCGGTCACCCGGGCGCAGACGTTCTGTAAGTTGTACGCCCGACGTAAAAGCAGACGTTATTTCAGACACTGGAGAGAGCTCTAATCAAAGGGACGGAGGGATAAATAAATAAATACATCTAAAAACAACTATCATTATTTATATTTCCCCCAGTAGAACGTCTGTGTAAGCTCTCAGTCGTACAGGAGTGGTCAATCGATGAAAAGGTTTCTTCAGCCGTCATCTGTACTTCTTTGAAGGTCTCGGACGTTTCGCTTCTTATCCAAGAAACTTCGTCAGCAAACTAAAGTCTTACTGGTAGTTTAGGCCCTATATATATATCCCTACTGTCCAGACATGGCGGTGCCGGACTCTGTCTGGACAGTAGGGATATATATATATATAGGGCCTAAACTACCAGTAAGATTTTAGTTTGCTGACGAAGTTTCTTGGATAAGAAGCGAAACGTCCGACACCTTCAAAGAAGTAAAGATGACGGCTGAAGAAACCTTTTCATCGATTCCCCCAGTAGAATTACATAAACTTTGCAACGGGATGACGTAATTTATGTAATAAGAGAACTATCGCGGTTTGGAATTGAAGCGGATTTACGTGGGACATGAAATGTGAGACAATCTCTTCTTGTCAATGGATGCTACAGGTTCGCGTTTGCTTTCAACATTTAGCTTGTAGCCGATGTGCGTGTTTCAGCATGATGTCTCTGATCCACTGGTGAAAAGGACGCTTTAATCCTTTCATCTTTCATCTAGAACTGCTTCATGCAACAAAGAAGGTGCTGAAAGTACTTAAGATTGAATGACAGTCTCTGTCTTTTGTGTTGTGTCACGTTATTTGTTATTTAGTTTTTGTTGTTGTTGTTTTGACTTCAAGATGGCGCTGCGAGAGTGGCTGCCTTTACAGAAGCGCCTGTATTTTGATTTTCTACTTCTTCCTTTCCTTTCCTCTTACTTTCATCACTTTGCTGCTGTGAAATGTAAATTTCTCCACTGCCAAACTAATAAAGGTCTAATCTTCAGTCAAAAAAAGCTTTATGTGGATTGATGGTTAAAAAAACTATTACCAGTCATGATAAAAAAATTCATAAGCACATCTCCACTTATGATTACTTTAACCTGGAAAAATGTAAAATTTCAACTGTGTTTGGGATTTTTTGGGGGGTCATTAACTTTTTTTTGTTTATTAGTTCTTAATCCATTACTTAATCGTATGCTCATTCATGAATAACTTGTGCTCTATGATATTATTTTTTGCCTTTTACTTGACTAGATGAATCAGTTCATCCGCTTGCACCAGATTCTTTGATCCTCCTTCACAAGTACAGCGTGCAGTTCCTTTTTGCCACCTCTGATTCGGCGAAACACTGAATCTAATGAGCTGCGATGATTGTGTGCTTACATCATTCTTCTCAAAGAGAGGCAACTCGTTGTTCACATCAATGACCTTGACCACGACCTTACAGACAACACTGTAAACTAAAGGACAGAAGTGATGAGATAAATACAGGCACCAAAATGTCTGTCTGTTGTTGTTTGTGTTTCACTGACTCTCTTCATCACTGACTCTAACATCCAGGTTGTACACCTGATGGTTTCTGCGCTGCAGTACACGTAGCGTTTGGATTCGACCGGAGGCAGCGTCAATGGCGAAGGAATCGGGGGAGGTAGAGGGCTGCTGGGACATGATGGTATAGGTCAGCAGAGCGTTCAACGTCTCCGCTTGGTCGGCGTCGTGGGCCATCAGTTCGCCGATCAGACTTCCTGAAATCACAACAGAGAAGTGAACTTGAGAGTTTTGAAAAGCACAACAACATAAATGAAATGTATTATTATTATTATTATTATTATTATTATTAAAGATGTCACACTTTTTAACTCGTTCACTGCCAGACGTGCAAAAATGTGTCCACTCCATGGCAGGGTTTTTGTCATTTGCGCTCAAATTGCAGGACCCACCGAATATTGAGTTTTAGGACTACATAAACATTCAATAATAATAATAATTATCATCATCATCATCATCATTCAATGCAGCATAAGAAACCATAGACTCTCTTCTTTCATCAGAAAAAAAGAGTTAATTCCTAAATTATGGGTCTGGAGTTATCTGAGCTTGAAATGGAGGCAACTGTACAAAAGGCAAATTGTGCCCGCTCATAGGAGGGAACAACATGGCCAGAGGTCTGACCGCAACTCGATCTGTACCCCTCGAACCACCACAAGAAAAAACAAAACCCGAACGTCATATTTTCAATTCCAGAATAAATTTGGGAATGGCAGTGAATGAGTTAGAGGTGCTTAACATTGACCTTTAACTACATTTTGTTAATCGATTACAATTTTACATCAGTGTTACCAAGTGGCCACATAGTTCCATGCGCGCAAGCCATATGACAAAAATGCCATTTTAAATACATGCTTACGTGCAACATATGAATTCTTCATATATTTCGAACACATTTACAAGGTGCTCTCACGCAAAAAAGGTACCATTTGGGGATATAAATTGACTTGTGCCGAGCCGCATGTATTATTATGCATGTTTTCATCTCCCACAGTAAATAAACAATACAATAGCGTGAATGTATTTTTTCGAACATATTTCTTTTTTTAATACATCCACGAGCCACTTATAGTTACAGTTTCCCATCCGTGACGCTGATATTTACAATGCAAATGTAGGAACAAGTGTTTGGCCTTGAAGCACAACAACAAGAAAAATACTCAAACGACTGCGGAGGTCTCACCTACAGGCTCGTCCTCCTGCACCTCAAACACAGTCTCCTCTTTCTCGCACACGGGCGGATTGTCGTTCACATCCTCCACCACAACGTGGATCTCCATCGGGGGATCCACTTGGTTCTGATAGTCATCTTCAGCCATCACGACCAGGATGTACTGAAACAGGAGCAGTTCTAGTTAGTTACCGTACTTGTCTGATGTAACATATATGTCGGCTTTAGAAGAGGCGAAGGGGGAAGATAAAAACTGTAAAAAAAAAAAATCTGTATTTTAGAATTCACATTTTGGCCATACAAAAATAAAATGAATAATAATAATAAATTTAAAAATAAATAAATACATAAATAAATAAGAAAAGAAATACATAATCAATAATAAATACATATTAAATAATATTAAATAATAAATAATGAATCATAAATAATAACTAATAAATAAATAACCAATAAACAAAAAAATACCTAATAATAAATACATAATAAATACATAACTGGGTAAAGGATCAAATAAATAAATAAATAAATTAATTAATTAATACAATCTAACAACTACGATTATTTTTATTTCCCCCAGTGACGTAATTTATGTAATATGTGGAACTATCGTGGCATGGAATTGAAGCGGATTTACGTGGAACAGGAGATGTGAGACAATCTCTTTTCGTCAATGGATGCTACAGCTTCGTGCTTGCTTTCAAAACTTAGCTTGTAGCAGACGTGCACATTCCATCATGACGTATCTGATCCACTGGTGAAAAGGAGGCTTGAACTGCTTCTTGTAATAACGTGTTTGTCTTGTATTCAAACATAATAGAGTACACAGGGAACGTCGTTAATATTACACAACGGTCCATGTTTTTATGTTCCTGTTGTGTTTATTATTTTGCTTTGTGTTGACTATTATGTGAAGCGCTTTTTTACAGCTGCAGCTATTATGAAAGCGCTACATAAATTAGAATGTATTGTATTGTATTGTATTGTATTGTATTGTATTGTATTGCATGGTATGTTATGGTATGGTATGGTATGGTATGGTATGGTATTGTATTGTATTGTATTGTATTGTATTGTATTGTATTGTATTGTATTGTATTGTATTGTATTGTCGACCTATATACACACTCACATTAGTGGTTTAAGTTTGTTACTTCTGGCTTGAGTGAACGCTGGTGCGAATGGCAACCGCTGCTCACCCGCAGAAAAAAAATCTTTTCCAGTGACTGTAAAGTATCCTTGAGAGTTTTGAAAGGCGCTTAGAAATAAAATGTATTATTATTAATATCAATCCATGTAATTTGTGACTCCTCAACTCTACTTGTAAGAGGAACTCAATAATGTGCAAAAGCTTCAACAGCATTCACCATGTCCTTCTCCTCCCTGTCGAGCTCCTCCATGAGCAGAATTTCTCCATCCTCTGTGATCTGGAACGGGAACCTAAGCTCTCGTTCTTTCTGGACAAGCCTGTAAATGGCTCTTGGCTCGTTGGACTGGACCTAAAACCAGACAACCAGATTGGTCATTGTGAAGCGTCTACATTTGAGTGAATTTCCTCCTTACCCTGGTAATGACTCGAGGGTAGGATCCTTCTAGGTGCTCCTTAATGGTGATCCTGCCGGGGTTGACCCACAGGTTGGGCTGTACCGCAATGTGCACTCTGGAGTTGCCACTCAACGCCATCTCGGAAGCTCCTCCCATGTCGTGGACTTTCACAATTAAGGTGTAATCCGGATCCTCCAGAGGGTCCAGGTTTCTGCGTCTCATCTCTGACACCAAAGAAGAAGATGCGGGGTAAGTTGACCATAAGTGACTAAATGAAATGAGTATTGCACATACCTGCTCTCTCCACACAAGTGAAGAAGGGGTTTTCTTCATTGGGGACGGTCGGCGAGGGACAGTAGTTGTTAAATTTTGCCCTGAGAGACTCAGCGCTGTGATCTTCTCCTCTGGCGTACTGGATTGTCTCTCTGGCATTGAGCATGCGCTCCCCTGTCACACAAACATTTAGAAATTATGATTTTGTTGCTCTTGTTTTTGACTGTATCCTTGGTTGTTTTGAAAGGCGCCTATAAAGAACATTCATTATTATTATTATTATTATTATTATTATTATTATTATTATTATTATTATCATCTCATCTTCCGTACCGCTTATTCCTCATTAGGGTCGCGGGGGTTGCTGGAGCCTATCTCAGCTGTCTTCGGGCACGAGGCGGGGGACACCCTGAATTGGTTGCTAGCCAATCGCAGGGCACACAAAGACATACAACAGTCACTCTCACACTCACACCTAGGGACAATTTGGAGTGGTCAATCTGCCTGCCATGTTTTTGGAGTGTGGGAGGAAACCGGAGGACCCGGAGAAAACCCACGCGGGTCCGGGGAGAAAATGCAAACTCCACACAGGGAGGCTGGACCGGGACGCGAACCGGCGACCTCTGCACTGTGAAGCCGGTGTGCTAACCACTCGACTATCATTATTATTATTATGGTTGCTGTTGTTGTTATTACTATTATTATTATTAATATATTAGTAATAATAATAATATAATAACATTATTAATATTATAACTATTATCTTTACTATTATAACTGTTAATCTTGATATATTACTATTATTATTACTATTATTATTATTATTATTATTATTATTATTATTATTATTATTATTATTATTATTATGACCTTTCACAACAAACAAAATTCCCATATCCAAATTTTCCTGTGCTTCCAAGAGTCATCATCACAGTAAGGGTTGAGTACAGTGTTAATTTTTTGATTGTTTGATCATAAGATATTTTTGGATTTTTTTAAATTTTAATATGGACACTATCTGTTAAAATCACACGAAGGAAGAGAAATCAAGAACAAGCTGTAAAAACTGAGGTTAAGATTGTAATTATTATTATTATTATTGATATATTTCATTTAATAGGCCATTATTAAAATTAACAATTTTATACTTTTACGCATTTTCCTATTCAACCACAAGAGGCCCATTTGACGATTTGAAAAAAATTAAATGTAACAATTGAGCTAAAAAAATGCCGACTGGTGCTCTAATAAAATTTTAAAAATTATTTATTGTGGGGAGAAGTGATTCTATTTTTTTAAAATACGTTGGACTTTAGAGACTTTGAAAAAAAAACTTTTGGCGCACAACACAAACAATTACAATGTGCATAATAATGTCGTACATTGCAAATTTCCCCATTGTCCCCATCAGAGCACAGTTCGGTTGTATTTAACTTCAAGATTCAAACTGCGTGCATAATGATGCAATATCTTACAATATCAAATATACATTTTTGATGAGCAGTTCTAACGCATTCTAATGCTGTTCAACATCGCAATGCTTTGAGCGCTACAGCTGAATATTGTTGTTCTTGATGCAAATTTGGACTGCTCCAATTTATTCAAGTATTGTGACTACTTTGCCTTCACGTGCCGCTTGATTCCAAATAATCAGTCAAATGCAATCTCACGCGACACATTACGGCAGTCTGCCACCAATCTGCATTAATCTTGCCCAGACCGGATGAGCTGCGTAATCTGGTTTCATTCGGACAATGTGCTGCCAGATTACGGTCAGAAATAGACCGATTAGTGATATTTTGAAGCCGGCACGTGTGGCGGTCGGGACGGTGGGCGTCACCTTGTTCGGTGGTGGAGATCTCTCCCGAGTTGGGATCCACCTGGAAGAGCAGAATGTTGTGTCGATTGGGGATCTGGCTGACGAGGCTGTACGTCAGATGAGCGTTGGGAGTGCTGGGGTCGTCACGATCCAACGCAAACACACGAGTGAACGGGACACCTGGGATGAGACATAACAACGCTTGCCTGATTGGATTGTGGTTGAAAAGATCAATGGTGGCGGTCGAGAAGGAGAATCAACACCTGCTGGATTGTTCTCTCGGACCAAAGCGGTGTAATAACTCTGGTTGAAATATGGAGCATGGTTGTTGATGTCCACCACGTGGATGGTTACGAAAATGGGGCCCTCGGCGACTTCATTGTCTACTAACGCCTCCACCTGGGAACAACCACATGCACATTTGTATAATTAGTGTCCGATGAAATAAAATCAGGGGCGTGGCATCCACCACACAATAGCCAAGGTCAGAATCTGTCTACCTGCACCTTGGATTAAATCCATTAAAATCAAATTGCACCACAATTTAGACCTGCTTTTAACAGGTCTAAATTCTAGTTTACCTCCTGTCACCAATTTGCAAGACGTATCACGGAAATGACCCTCAGAAAACCCAGCAAGGCCCAACCCAGTCAGTCTGTCGAATACCCACACACGAACACAATTTGCCTCAGTGTGAAAAATAAAGATGGGGCAGTTTTTATGCCCATGTTACATTTTTACGGATGCCCGTTTATGAAAATAGAATCATTGGATTTTGATGCTTTTCACGAGGTAATGACAAAATGTCCATTAACTCATTCACTGCCATTCCCGAATTTATCTGGGAATTGAAAAGCATGACGTGGAGCGCCATTCCCGAATTAGTTCTGGATTTTTTTTCAGGGGTGCCGATTAAGCGCTGATCAGACCTGTGGCAATTTTTTTCCCTTCCACAAGGGGGCAGCATTTGTCTTTTGTCCATGTTAGCGCTTTGTTCCTGCTTCGGCTGTTGTTAAAACACTGTATAAACCAGTATGTATCTATTGGATTGTATTGTGTACGGCTGCCCCCCTTTCAAGCTCAGATAACTCAAGACCCATATAATTTATGAATTTACTCCTTTTTTTCGGATGAAAGAAGAGAGTTTCAGGTTTCTTTGGAATGTTTATGGAGTCGTAAAACTCAATATTCTCTGGGTCCTGCAATGTGAGTGAAAATGACAAAAACCCTGGCACTGGAGTGGACACATTTTGCACATTGTCTGGCAGTAAATGAGGTCAACACAAAAAAATAGTGCTATTTTTTTCACATTATTTTTTTAAACAATCCCAAGCACTTAAAATTACAAGGCATAATTTCACACGTATGGTGTGTGTGTGTGTGGGGGGGGGGGGGGGGGGGGGGGGGGGGGGGGGGGGGGGGGGAGGGGGGAATGTTACCGCAACAAGGTAGTTGTCATTTTGGGACCAGTCCAGAGGTTTGTCCAAGTAGAGCCAACCGTCATCTGAGATCTTGATGGCATCCGTGCCTTCGCCGTTCAGCCTGAAATTGTTCACACCAGGATGGCTTACCTGGAACTGAGCAAAAATGATTCTCATATTAGATGAAAAAAATCAAATAAAATATGTGTGTGATTGTGTGTGTGTGTGTGTGTGTGTGTGTGTGTGTGTGTGTGTGTGTGTGTGTGTGTGTGTGTGTGTGTGTGTGTGTGTGTGTGTGTGTGTGTGTTTGAGAAAGGTACCTGACAGATTGGGTGGGGTACAAGTGTGCCCTCCTGCACCTTCACCACCAAGTTCTCAAACGGAATCTTCTTGCCCGCCAGGCCCACGCAAGCAGCCTATGAAAGGTTGAGAAAGAAAACAGTATTCCATCACCCTGAAGGGATTCCGAAGATGTTGGTGATCGTATTTAACCACAGAATCAGGAACTCAAGTCACGTAGTTGCAAAGGTGGGTATTACCTCACGATCAATAACTTTCAAACTCATGTAACATGAAATAGAAGCAAAATGTGTCTGATAGAGAATAGACAGAATAGAAGTTATCATATCTCAAAGTTTCATGCTTAAAAGGCCCACATTGGAAGTACAGAAAATCTGGGGTCAATCTGAGGTGAACAGACACAGCCTGTTAAACTGTCATCTTCATGTCGGAGATCTGTCCTTGGACTAATTTACGACTTGGTAAACTCCTTCACAGGAAGAGCTCATTAGCCAGGTTACAAATCTATCCGTTCATGGAAAGGACAACCAATTAAAATGTCTATGTTCTGTTGTTTTATAGTTGTTGGTGCTTGGGACGTCCAGGGGCGTGGTATTCAAATCAAGAAGACTATGTTTTACTAATGTATCACTTAAAGGACAACCGACGTCTCCGGACAAGTTGTGTCCATAATTTGTAAAATGGCTTCAAATGACTTTTACTGGGCATATTTCAATAAGATTCCACCGCATATAGCTATATTTTACGTTTTAAGACTCGCGCTGAACATTCAGGAAGTCTTGTTTTTGAGTTGGTGACAAGTCCGTACGTGACGTCACTGAAGGAACGCCCCTGAACGCAAAAAAGACACATTGTAGCAGTACTTCCACACGTCAATGTATTTTGCTGTACTGTTTGGTTTCAAAACCTTGTGTTGCACCCAAAAGCCGCCAGAAGAGGGAGTCCTAGATCCATGGAAGGAATTTATCAGCCTGTGGAAACGGGCTGATTCATTCCTCACAGGAGCTGGTCGTCATTTTTTTGCCTCTTTTGTGGGACGCTACATTGCAGTCCAGATGCCTCAAAATGACACGGACTGGATGTGTAACAAGAAAGCATATTCTCCGAATCTGAAGCCATTGTTTGGATTCTTCAGCAATGCAAGACGTCTTGGCGTGATGTCACGAACTGGGGGCGGGACTTTCTGAAAATGCCCAATTCGCAGCTCAATTTTTTGCAGATTTTGGAAACTTTAAGTCATTTTTATTGGTGTTTTGAATTTGAATAAAAATATCATACTGCGTGTTTTGGGTATTTTAGATGCTATAAAACGTTTTTCTGATGTCAGTTAAAAAACAAAAAAGTGATGTCGGTTGCCCTTTAAATTTGCATATAGTCTCAATAAATAGTTTGGCAGAGGGCTGCAGAAGTTGGGCGTCGGTCAGGAATGGCTCCGTCCCCTGCCGGCAGTAAAAGACAATCTTCCTGTGTTCGAGCCTTTGTTCACAGTGTCCGACCAAACATCCTTGACAGTTTTATATAACAATAAAATGTAATCTGGATGAAAATTAAAAAAAGAGTGAATAACATTTTCATTGTGTTTAGATTTTAAGAGACACTGTATAAAAAACAGGAATAACGCATTTAGTTCAGAAATTGAGTGACAGGGAACTGGAGGAAAACTGTTCCCCACACCTGCTGTGTACGATTTTATCAAATGGAAGAAACACAATTTTTACTCCAACTCCAAAACGTCAGTGAACCAAGCCAGATGAGTTATTGATTGAACCGGCAGTACATGGAAAAAGTCGGCACTTTCTTCGACAGCCCTCCTTAAACAAAGACAGGACGGGACAAAGGACGCCTTTCGCTTCAATGATTCAGCCATGAGTCACATTTTACATCACGTATGGCTTCTCAGTAAATGGAGTGTGGTTCCTCTCCAAGAGAGGTTTATTTATTTATTTATTTATTTATTTATTTATTCATTTTATTTGGTGTGTGTGTTTTGACATTGACTTATGAATATGCAGTGTACTCACAGTGCCGAGCAAGAGTGCCAGAAGACACAGATGAACCATGGGAGTCATCATCACAGTCTGCCGACAAACAACAAGAAAGAGACGAGTTCATTCATAGAGTAAAACCTGTTTTCTGTGCAATGTTCAACTGCTTTTTTTTTCTCGAAATTGTAAATAGTAAAGGTTCTAGTCATAACGTCTGCGTAAGCTCTCAGTCGTACAGGAATGGTCCATCGATGAAAAGGTTTCTTCAGCCGTCATCTGTACTTCTTTGAAGGTGTCGGACGTTTCGCTTCTTATACAATTTGGATCGTTCATACAATAGCCTGCTTAGGCAAAATAGGATTAGTAATACTGATGAGGTGATATCAGTTGAAGTGGGGCAATCAGGCCAGTCGTTAGTCAGAACAATAGGAACAATCAGTGGAGGAGCTGCAGGGAGTAGTCCTCTGCTCCCCCCAACCTGAGAGCAGGGACCTATCATAGCAGAGTCCGGCACCGCCATGTCTGGACAGTAGGGATATGTATATATAGGGCCTAAACTACCAGTAAGACTTTAGTTTGCTGACGAAGTTTCTTGGATAAGAAGCGAAATGACCGACACCTTCAAAGAAGTACAGATGACGGCTGAAGAAACCTTTTCATCGATCTAGTCATAAATTACAATGCATGGTGGATTTCATATTGCGTCAACTTTTATAGGTCAAATTTTAAAAGGAGAAATTAAAATATCTCCAAAACCTTATCTGCTAGAAAAAAAGTGAATGCATTTTGCAAATCGACATCAAAACTGGGGGGGAAAGGTGGGAGGGTCTGTATGACTCTTTTTGTTTATTTTTTTTGCTGCACGAGAATGACGTGTAATTACCTGTCCATTACAGTAGGTGGCAGAAGTGCGCACCCCTCAGCATCCTTCTCCCGATATAGTCACTCTCTCTCCTCTGGACATGTCCAAACCATCTCAGTCTGGCCTCTCTGACTTTCTCTCCAAAGCCTCGAATATGAGTTGTCCCTCTAATGGACTCATTCCTGATCCTATCCAACCTGGTCACTCCCAAAGAAAACCTCAACATCTTCAGCTCTGCTATCTGCTACCTCCAGCACTGCTTCCTGTCTTTTTTTGAGCGGCACTGTGTGCTGAGTGGTCCATCGATGAAAAGGTTTATTCAGCCGTCATCTGTACTTCTTTGAAGGTGTCGGACGTTTTCGCTTCTTATCCAAGAAACTATGAAACCCTATGTACCCTAGGGCCGAAACTACCAGTAAGACTTTAGTTTGCTGACAAAGTTTCTTGGAATAGAAGCGAAACGTGCGACACCTTCAAAGAAGTACAGATGACGGCTGAAGAAACCTTTTCATCGATGGACCACTCCTGTACGACTGAGAGCTTACACAGCCGAACTTTAGTGTAGTATTAAAATATGACAATTATTATGGTATTGTTCATTTGATTCTGCACCCAAAATGCCATTGTGGAAATATATTGATGAAATATACTTTTTTTTCTTTCAAAACACTAAATTGTATTTTTTCTCGGCTGTCATTATTTTTACTCATCCTTTTGTTCTTTCTATTCCTACTGACATATTCTGTCTCATGTTTAAATCAACGAATACGGTTCCTGAGCTGTGAAACAGATACTTTATTTGGTACACCAGAGCAATCTGAACGTTTCAATACAAGAGCGATATCCGAGTGCCCAAGCCGAAAGTATCAATGCACGAGCGATATCAGAGGTCACTGACAAGTGTACCTTATGTAGTGTCTGGCTAGTATATAAAGCGTTACTGCCTAAAAGCCCACAACGCTTACCCTTTTCTTAAAGAGACGGCTTATTTATTGCGTCGTAAACCCACTTAGTCATAATGTGACAGACAAAGGAATGTGATTCAAGGAATGCATTGAAGTGGGAAGTGACCCTGGTGGACAAGGTTGAAGGTGACATTGAGTGGCGGCTAACGACCTTTTAAAAAAAAATGTTTTTCAATCACCAAACTGAGACGCTCTCTATTAAATGAACGCATGACGATTTTGATTATTTTAAAATTGGTTTCTGTTGTCCGTATGACAGGAACATACGTATAATTATTCTTACTTTCTTTGACTTATAACAAATGGTGCAAAGGGTGCGGCTTAAACTATGTACCTTGCGAATGCTCATATGGTACAGTAATAAACATTATTTGGATTGTTGCGGGATATTAATCTTGTGGATTTTGTATGTTCTTTGCCCGACTTTATGAAAAAAAAATGAAAAAGGCTGCTGCAAGGATACATTGAATTATGTGATTAATCTACAGAAATGGTTCAAAATTAATATTGTTCCACTTGACAGAAGCAATAACCTTTGCTCATACAGTATAGTCAACATTTGCAAACAGCCAAGGAAAGCTTTGACAGCACATGCCGAAAAGGCCTCCACCATGAAAATCAAACCACAATCCATTTTAAAAAGTGCAAACATTGAAATGAAAGTGTGTGTAAAGGAGAGTCGAAGTGACGCACCTTTCGCCGGAGAAATCCTGCCAGTCAGTCCGGGTGTAACTGATGTGAATTCTCATCCTTCCTGGTCAAACGTTAACTACATGTTAACCAGCAGTCTTTTATTGGATCTAATCATTGTCTAATCAGCGTTGTCACCGCTTACTCACCAATGGGCGCCAAGACGGACAACCAGGAAGGAAGAAACACTGTAGGGACTCTCGTTTCATGACATGAAATCTCACAGTGGTGCTTTCAAGTCAGGGATCTTATTTGTCATGTTTGAATTTGGTTTACGGTGGTCATTGTGGTTAAAATGTATTTTAACTCATTCACTGCCATTCCTGAATTTCCCGATAAAGTGCTGGTCAAACCTCTGGGAATGTTTTTCCCTCCCGTGAGGGGGCAGCATTTGCCTTTTGTCCATGTTAGCGCTTTATTACTTCTTCAGCTGGTGTTAAAGCGCTATATGAAATGAATAAATATGGATGTATTATATTGTATTTTGCGTAGCCGCCCCTATTTCGAGCTCAGATAACTGAAGACCCATATAATTTAGGAAGCTACAACTATTTGCTATCTATTTTCTGTTTAGCTCCCTGGACGGCTATATAGCTAGCTAGCTATTAGCTATATAGCTATCTAGTTGGCTGGCTAGCTATCTTGCTGGCTAGCTACTAGATATCTATTGGCTAGCTGACTGTAAAGTGACCTTGAGAGTTTTGAAAGGCACTTATAAATGAAATTATTACTGTTATTAATATTATTATTATTAACTGTTTTTTTCTGATGAAAGAAGAGAGTCTAATGTTTCTTACGCTGCATTGAATGTTTAGGTAGTCCTAAAACTCAATATTCCGTGGGTCCTGCAATTTGAGTGAAAATGACAAAAACCCTGGAGTGGTTTCGGAGTGGACACATTTTTGCACATTGTCTCAGTGAATGAGTTGAGAAGAAAAATAGCATTTTAAATTATTACCGGTATACTGTATCGAGATGAAATGAAATAGCATGCAAACAATTTTTCCCTCATGAATTCCATTCACATCGTGCTGCTCCCTCTGGTGCGCATGTGTTGGCCACCTGGGGAGAGTATAAAAAAACAGACAAATTGCTAAACATCTCACTCTTGAGTAAACAACAGTTCTTTTGGTCTTTCTTTACAGATGATAAATAATACATGCCTGTGAGCATTGATATATTGTGTCTAAGTGTGTTCCTTCATCATTTGTGTTCAATCATTTGTTGCTGGTCTTTCACCTCAAACTGTTTGAAACACCAAAGCGAGATAAGTGGTCTGAATTGCACGATTGTCCATGTTTTCTTTATTATTTTACTTTATGTTAACAGTTTTGTTAAGGATTCAGCTGTTGTTAAAATGCTATATAAAACGAAACGTCCGACACCTTCAAAAAGTACAGATGACGGCTGAAGAAACCTTCTCATCAATGCTATATAAATTAACATGTATTGTTGCTTTAAGGCATAGGTGTCAAAGTCAAGGCCCGCGGGCCAAATCCGGCCCGCCACATAATTTTTTTCGGCCCGCGAAAGCAAATCAAACTTGTTAAATTCCATGATGATTGCTAAAATCTGACCCAAAATTTCATATTTTTGGATGGCAACCACAATAAAAGTCATTATTCTTGTCTTCAGATTTGAAAACGAGTTATTCATTAATCTGCTGTGTGCTCTATATGTAATATTTGAAGGGATTTAAACATTCTAATGGGTTCCCCAAATTCATAACGGCCCTCGAGAGGAAACCATAACTACAATGTGGCCCGCGGCAAAAAATGACTTTGACACCCCTGCTTTAAGGCATATAACACAGCGACAGTAACACATTTCATTTTATTCTGTATGTATGTGGTTAATACAAACAAAAATACAAACTTGATTTTCTTTTCCTTGACAGTGCTCGTATCTCAAATGTTTGCAAGTCAAAGCACAAAATTGTCTCAAACACGGCTCTTGTCTCCAAAAAGTAAAAAGTCGCATCTGTCTACTTTGTGTAATTCAACATTTTAAACACATAATATTACGTTTTAACTTATTTTAATAGTGCCATTATGTGCATTCATTACATCATTTCCTTTCTTCAGGCTGACTTTTGTAATGAATGGGGAGTAATCAGACATACTGTTACAGTAAACCTCCATTGCGAGTTTTAGAAGTCATTTTATGATCTATATTATCTTACTATAAGACTTGTGATTACTTTAAAAAATATTTTATTGCTAATAATCAGTAAACATGCCCGCTTGCTTTATTGTGGCCTACATTTTACAGACTAGGTCCCAATGCAGATCCAAATTATGAGCCTAGATTTATTTGTGTGCATTCTCTCAAAAATATGTTTTCTATTTTAAGGTCATCCTTACTCTGAACTGTACAGAAACAAGACAAGTATGTTAAGAAAAAGGGCCTACTCAGCGACTGGTTTCTCACGGTCAGACTTTGACCTGCACTAGTGCTCCGCTTCCTGTCAGATTGTCCATTTGTAGCAGTGGCTGATAAGGTGTCGTCAATAATGCTAATGGATCCCTGTAGATCACAGCGGTCAGCCGATAGGTCACCTTGAAACAACTGACCCCAATTCCCATTGACATCCTCAGTCAATTTCTAAGCATATTTACGCGTGGAAACAACAGCGTCGCTATCTTGCGACATCCTGCGGAGGAGGAAAAAAAAAAGGCGACAACGTTTGTCAATCCTTAACGGCGGCGCCTG
This sequence comes from Hippocampus bargibanti, assembly GCF_051943395.1. NCBI lineage: Eukaryota > Metazoa > Chordata > Actinopteri > Syngnathiformes > Syngnathidae > Hippocampus > Hippocampus bargibanti. The sequence continues at coordinate 22,349,511 of NC_142739.1, read as the reverse complement.
TGAATTCGTCACCGTTTTGACAGCAGTCAGGTCGTTTAAACACCGACCTGCTACTGTCGACACCTCATCACAGCGCCATCCGATTTGCATGGATTATGTAAGAATTAAAAAGCATGCGCCAACACATTCTGCTTGACAAGTTGGGATGGCCCTGCATGGTGGCGGAAGACACACATTTCTTTCTAGGAAGCTTTTATTCTTGAATATCTAGCTCGCCGTCTTCATTAGTAGGATGACTTTGAAATCAGGCGCGATTTGAAAATCTGACGCTTAAAGAACAACCGACGTCTCCGGACAAGTTGTGTCCATAATTTGTAAAATGGCTTCAAATGACTTCTACTGGGCGTATTTTAATAAGATTCCACCGCATATAGCTATATTTTACGTTTTAAGACTCACGCTGAACATTCAGGAAGTCTTGTTTTTGAATTGGTGACGTGTCCGTACGTGACGTCAGAAAAGGACCGCCTCCTGACCGTAAAAAAGACGCATTGTAGCGTCTTTCCATCACGTCAATATATTTTGCTGTACTGTTTTTTTAAACCTTGTGTTACATCCAAAAGCCGCCAGCAGAGAGAATTTGGTAGGAATTTATCAGCCTGTGGAAACGGATTGATTCATCCCTCACAGCTTGTTGGCCATTTTCTGGCCTAATTTTGGGTGAGACATTCCCCCCCGCCCATTTGCCTCAAAATGACACGGAATAAATTCTTTAATCGATTGCAAACATGTATGCTTTCCTCTTCAGAACTATTTGAATCATATTCAAAACTGGATGTGTAACAAGAAAGTATATTATCCGAATCTGAAGCAATTGTTTTGATTCTCCAGCAATGCAAGACGTCTTGGCGTGACGTCACAAACTGGGGGCGGGACTTTCTGAAAATGCCCAATTCGTAGCTCAATTTTTAGCAGATTTTGGACACTTTAAGTCATTTTTCTTGGTGTTTTGCATTTGAATAAAAATATCACACTGCGTATTTTGGGTATTTTAGATGCTATACAACTTTTTTTTTCTGAAACAAAAAAGGTTGTCCTTTAAATGCACACGAAAAATATGTATTTATATTTTTAATGTTTGTATTTGTAATGTATGTCTAATTTGGCTTTGAAATGTGTAAAACCATTAACATAATTGACTTTTGTGAAGATGAATGCAATTAAAAATCTTGTTGTTGCACTTCTGTGTGTTTTGATTGGAGTTTGGGCTAACGTGAATGAGCATCCAGTCAGTACACTTGTCAGGAGCACATCGGCCGTAAAATGAACACACGTGCATGTCACAACTTCTTCAACATGCCTGCTGCCTCTGACGATCTGAAATGTGTCCTTGCTTGATAAACGTCAGCTAACTCTTACCTAGGCATGCAAACAGTGAACTACGATTAAATGCAGCAAGATTTAGGAATGATAATGGTAAAATAAAGGTGGGTGGTACCGTAGGAATGAAAAAAAACCGTCACCCGTTCTTTTTTTAGGCCAAATACTTTCTACTTACGGCATATCAGTGAATGATAGATGTCTGTTTATCATGTTGCATGCTAGCATCACCGCAGCAGGAGGCAGGAAGAATTGGATGGAACAAACCATTCTTGAGTCAATTGGGGTTCGTATTTTGTTTTAATATCACATTTCACCCAAATACAGTATTGTTTTGGAATTACACTTTTGTTGATTTTAAAAAATAGACATACATTAGAACTATAAACAATCAAATAAATAAATAAATAAATAAATAAACGATCTCACATTTTGAGGTGCTTGAGGTTATTTAAAAATGGGCTGGAAACAGTAACCCGTATCGAAATTTGATTCAGAATCATCTTTATTGGCCAAGTACAGTATGTCGAACATATTTTTGTCCGGTACAACACGCTGCAGTACTATCATCATAGAAAAGAAATGACAAATAATTAGGGAGGAGCCCAATAAAGGCTAATCTAATGTAATCCAATCTAATCTAATCTAATCTAATCTAATTCCTTAATGTAAATGGTACAAATTAGCAAGCAGACAGTGATCTAATGGAGTACATAATAATAATAATAATAATAATAATAATAATAATAATAATAATAATAATAATAATAATAGTTAGCATTTGCCCAACTCCCAGCAAATCGCTGGATATCAACCAATGGACTTTTAGAATTTCACTCATACTGTAGCACACATAACACAGTTGTCAACCAGTACACAGTTTTATCACTCTATTTCATACGAATGCACAGAATTAGAGATGGATATTAGTGCCCAGATGATACATGCTAAAATATTTTCATGAATATCTTCTGCGTTTGAGTGTTTAGTCAATATCCCTGATATTCATCTTAAGTTCCAGGTATGCATGAGTCAGATAACGTTGACATATACACAGACTTGTACATTTTACTAGTGAAGCAAAACTACAGTACTAACTTTGGAATACTAGTTGGGCTGTCTTTTACCCTGCACATGGATATGCTGGGGTGTCAGGCCTTCTGGTAGGTAAAAGGTTTGTTATCAGCACTGGACCAAGGCCTTAAAATGGTGCGGCAGTGGGAGTCTCTCTAGTGAAGGTTGTTACATGTTTCTAGTGAGGCCCAATTAACCACTTGTTGAAATTGAATAATTACTCCAGAAGCCTTCCACAAATTATGTGTATGTTACCCCAGCAGCATAAAGTCAGTTGTTTTTCTACAGCTTTTCTAACAAGTCTCACTCTGAAGCTGCGACCCGAACCTCACGACATGCCCTGAGCACGCAGTCGCACACTACTGCAATTTGATCTTTTCAATATTCAAGGTGGCATTATCACCCTATGACTCATCTGTCGCGTGTTATTTTTCGTGGTTGCCATGTAACTCCATTGTGTCAAACGTGAGTCACGCGCTGGAACACACAAAAGGAGATCTTCTACTGATCTTTATTTTAATAAAAAGCAACACGGGAAGCTACTGTACATACAAGTGTCAACATTGCAGGGAATTTGCACCGATATGAAGTGCGTGTAAGCCAAAGATAACGTTTACCTCTTACAAAAAGTATTTCTCACATAAAAAACACTCGAGCACAAAAAAACACACTGGGGAAAAAAGTATTTCACATAGCAAACACACATAATTAACTAAAAATCTCACCTCATTCACACACACGAAAGCGATCTAAAAACAAATCTGCCAGCTCTCTCTCTGTCTTGGGCATATTTAATAATAATAATACCCACAGAAAAACATATCCGATGACTGTAGAGTGACCTTGAGAGTTTTGAAAGGTGCTTAGAAATGAAATGTATTATTATTATTATATTTAGCCTCCTAACAAGCTAGCTCTCTCTCTTTCTAGAGCATATTTAGCATGCTAACTATCTCTCTCTCGCTGTCTATCAGGCATATTTAGAAAGCTAACTAGCTAACTCTCTCTCTCGAGCATATTTAGCCTGCTAACTAGCTATCTAGCTCTCTCTCTTTCTTGAGCATATTTAGCAGGCTAACTAACTAGCTCTCTCTCTCTCTCTCTCGAGCATATTTAGACAGCTAACTATGTCTCTTTCTAGCATATTTATACAGCTAACTAGCTAGCTGTCTCTCTTTGTGTCTCAAGCATATTTAACTTGCTAATTAGCTAGATAGCTCTCTATCTTTCTTGAGCATATTTAGCATCTAACTAACTAGCTCTCTCTCTGTCCCTCGAGCATATTGAGACAGTTAACTAGCTAGCTCTCTCTCTGTCTCTAGCATATTTAGCCTCTTAACTAGCGAGTTAGCCCTCACTCTTTCTTGAGCATATTTAGCAAGCTAACTAACTCGTTCGCTCTGTCTCTCTTTTTAGCATCTTTAGAGAGCGAACTAGCTAGCTGTCTCTCTGTCTCAAGCATATTTAACTTGCTAACTAGCTAGATAGCTCTGTCTCTCTTTCTTGGGCATATTTAGCATGCTAACTATCTCTCTCTCTGTCCCTTGAGCATATTTAGACAGCTAACTAGCTAGCTAGCTTGCCCTCTCTGTCTCGAGCATATTTAGCCTACTAACTAGCTAGTTAGCCCTCATTCTTTCTTGAGCATATTTAGCATGCTAACCAACTCTGCTCTGTCTCACACACAGACACACACACTCACACACCAGCTAGTATAATAAAAAAATCTGCTGTGCTCTGTGTTGAAGAGATAAATGTTGTTTTGGCTTAATCTGCACCTAATACTCTGAAGCTTGTGCTACTATAAAAATACATTTGAACACTTACAGTTAAAGCGTCAACACTTGTGACGTAACAGACTCGCAGGACTGAGAGCAAATAGGAAGAGAGGTCTGTGAAAGTAAAAAAACACATGGTTCTCCTTGTCCATTGATCGTCTGAAAATAGGAAATGTTGCCATTTTGTCCACCAAACTGTTCTTGAAGCCGCTCATTGAAGCATTCATTTTTCTCACAAGGCCACGCTGTCCACTCCTCAGTCCGTGTCAATCATTCTTTTTACAGAACAGACAAATCATGGCAAGATTTAGACTTAAGCCAGAATGCGACACTGGGATTATTTCTGGCTACTATTTTGTCGAGAAAACGCTTGGCCTTGTTGGGGAGGCTCTCCCGGCGAGGGCGGCAAGCAGAGCGTCCGCCTCCTTTGGCGTCCTTGGAGTCCCTGCGCAGACGCAGCTGTCGCACAATGCCATGGAAGGCCTCCCACACGTTATGCTGCATGGCGGCGGAGGTCTCGATGAACTTGCAGTCGAAGATGGCGGCGCAGGCTCGGCCTTCTGGAAGCAGAATATACTTTTTTTCTAATGCTTCAGACAGGCAACATTCATTCATTCATTCATTCAAACCAATGGTTTATATACTGAGTCCTTCAAGTTTAGTAGTTCTTTGGCCACAACATGGCGCCCAGTCAATATATTTGTATTACAAACACTCCCCAACTTACGAACATTCGAGTTACATACGGCCATTTTTGCGCGTATGTCAAAAAATGTTTGGACAGAGACGCTGTAAGTTAGATTTTGTATTGCGCGCCTTTTTCAGAGTAGTGCTTCTTTCCGCCGCTAATACCGACGTGAGGCGCTGGGAGAGCTCTCTCTCTCTCTAACATATGTAGTATTCTCTATAGTCGTATATGTACATATCTTTGTAGAACATATATTTTAAAAATGTTATTATATTTTTCAGTACAAACCAATACAGGTTACTTATACAAGCCTTAAACATACTTATATAAATCTTAAACATACTTTTATAAGCCTTAAACATACATTCCATACAAAATATAGCATTGAAGCAACTAACAAACAAATCCACCCCAGGAACGACCGTTCGGAACGTATCTCGTTCGTAAGTTGGGACACCCGGACTACAAAAACAGTGAATATGTGTTTTTTCCAGCACTGGTACTGTATGATTTAATTTAGTATCACTACTTTGAAGTTGGGAGTTCTTACCGTTGGTAGAAACCTGCCTGCGTCGCACCAAGTCGCATTTGTTGCCCACCAGGATGATGGGCGTGTGTTGGGCCGGGCGAAGGCGACGGAGGGTGATACGCAGCTCGGAGGCCCGCAGAAAGGATGATCGATCGGTTATGGAGTACAGGAGCAGAAAGGCGTCACCTGATTTCATGTAGCACTCCTGAGCCCCTTCACCCTCATTCTGTAAAAGACACACAAACACACGCACATGGATGATCAATATGATGAGTGAATTATGGGCATGAGGGAGAGGAGATTCAAACACACAATTATCTTTTGCCAAAAGTACGCTTAAATCCGGCCATGGTTGAACTCACGTCTGCATCCCATGTGTCCAACAGAGTGATTGTTGCAGGCTCTCCATCTATGTGAAGCTCCCTTTCACGCAGTTCTTCTGAAGTAATGAAAAAAAAAAAACAGCTCGTAAAAAATATATATATATAATGATCATCATCATCATCAGTGTCCTTCAGTTTTGAAAGGTGCATAAAAATAAAATGTTTTATTATTATTATCACCATCATCATCAAAGATTTTGAACTAGAGAAATATGAATTGAATAAAATCTTTGTTGTTGTGGTTATAATTGTTCTCTCTCCATTGTATCATACTTAAAATTTGATTAAAAAAATGTTGCTTTAACGGAAAAAGTAGCACAAAGAGATACACTAAGTCTTCTTCTTCTTATTTTTATTATTATCATTATTATTATTATCCATCCATTTTCCAGACTGCTTCATCCTCATTTGGATCACGGGGGGTGCTGGAGTCTATCCCAGCCGTCTTTGGGCACTAAGAGGGGGACACCCTGAATTGGTTGCCGAACAATCGCTGACAAACAAACATCAGCGCTCACGCTTACTCTTACAGTATAATAATAATACATTTCATTTATAAGTGTTGTTCAAAACGATCAAGGACAATTTTAGAGGGTTCAATCAGCCTGCCATGCATGTTTTTGTAATGTGGAAGGAAACCGGAGTACCCGGAGAAAACTCATGCTGGCCCGAGGAAAACAAACTCCACACAGGGACGGGGTCTTGAACTCACAACTTCTGCACTGTGAAATCGGCATGCTAAACACTCGACTATTGGGCCGCTAATAACAGTAATAATAATAATAACAGTCATAATAATAATAATTGGACATGATTTTAATAATAATATAATAGCACATTTTATTTATAAGTGCCTTACAAAACTCTCAAGGACACTTTACAGTTAAGGGATAGGAACTTTTTTTTTACTACAAAAATATGAATTGATTTAAATATTCGGTGTTGTGGTGAGATCTTTTTTTTCTCTGTAATGTATCATACTTAAAATTTGATTAAAAGTGTTGCTTTCACTAAATAAGTCCCACGAAAAGAGCATTAACTGAGGGCGCGAGTGTCTCGAAATGTCCGTAAACTTGAAATGTCGCCTGAATCATTCCTTTCATCACATTGCTGCTGTGAAATGTAAATTTCTCCACTGCGAGACTAATAAAGGCAAATCCATCCATAAAACCACAGTTGCAAGTGTGTTATGAAAAAGATTGCCGTCTGTAAAATACATTTAATTATGACGTTAACTTTGTTAAAAACACTCAAATTCCCCCCAAAAGTTCCAATTCAAACGAATTGAAGCCGAACGTACTCCATTAATGAGTTCTTACCCCCACACAGCTCGCAGTCATCGCTGTCCATGCTGTCCGCCGCCCCGGAAAAGATGCAAGCGAAGGCGGTCTTTCCGACCCCGGCGGCCCCGAGGAGCACCACCCGGTACGGGTTGACCGAATCAGTCGAGATAACCGAATCGGACGACGAGGACCAGCTACCACGGCTGCTGCCTCCGTCGGACTCTCCGGTTGAGTTTGCGCACGATTTGGATCGGGAGACGCAAGCGGGGACCCGGGCTAAGAGGCTATCCGGGAGCAAGTGGCTGCCCGGGTCGCAGATGCTCCAGCGGTGGATCTCGCTCTGGAGGCGGAGGCTGTGCCGGCGTACGCTGGACATCATTATCCCGTCGGTCAAGAAATAATTCAAATCAGTTACTTGAGCTTCGTTTATTCCTTAATATCAAATAATAAACGATTTTTTGATAAAGTGATCCCGTGCAGCTTAGTTTTTCGACACTGTAAATTTGGAAGCAGGATTAGGTGAGAAACATGTTGCAACTAAAATGAAGCGTGTCGTGTCCTCTCGGTGCTCTCATTAATCCTGCTGGGGGTTCCCTGCATGTTTATATGACGAGTTGGCCTCTCTCACTCAGTTACTGGAGGGAGTGTAGATCAACTCTCATGGAGGGAGGGGAGAGTTTAGATGCTCTCAACATTAATGTACACCAATGGCCCACAAATAATATGGAGATTCCTTGGTAAGTGCATTGAGAAAATGATTACATAACGTGTGAATACAGAAGGGGGCTAATGGATTTGCTCTTATAAAAATTCCACACTTGTAAATGTGTCTTGTTAGTCACACTGAATGTTGTTCTCACATTCTGGCAGCAGAAAAGGTGTCTGCTAATTGGAGTTGGAGAGGTGCCAGAAGTATCGATGGCAATGGAATTACATTTGGTGGTCATTAAATCTTTATAATAATACATTTAATTTATATGCGCCTTTCGAAACTCTCTAGGTCACTTCACAGTCACAGGATAAGTTAGATAGCTATCTAGCTAGATAGGTAATAGATAGCAAACAAATAAACATAGGGGCAAATAAATCAATTCATGCATGCTTGACAACGCGGATAAAAGACAAAACTAGTCTTGTACAGACGCTCCCCTACTTACGAACATTCGAGTTCGAGTAAATAAACAACAGTTTGAAGAAAGAACACTTGACTTCTTACGTGGGGAACTGTTAGCTATTTGACAATTATGGAAAACGATTCAATGTGTGGAAATTTTGTTTAAAAAGTTACTTTAAAAAGTGAATTCCTCAATGGCAAACATGAACAGGATGTTCCCGGGATGGCTAAAACACCACACATGCATCCATCTATTATCTGTCGCTTATTCGAGGTCGGGTCGTAATAGGAAAGTCCAGACTTCCCTCTCCCCAGCCATTTCTTTTAGTTCTTCCTGGCAAATCCCGAGGCGTTCCCAAGCCAGCTGGGGTGACATAGTCTCTCCAGCGGATCCTAGGTCATCCTCGGAGTCTTCTGCCAGTCAGGCATGGCCGGAACACATCACCAGGGAGTCATCCAGGACGCATCCTAATCAGATGCCCGAGCCACCTCATCTGTTGTTTCAGCTGCACTGGTGAAAGTTCTGAGATGTCGGAAGTTTGCAGTAATTGGCTAAAAAAACTTCTATCATCTGTTTTAAGCACTTGTGGCAGCCTCCGACCCAGAAAATAATCCGCAGCTCTCAAGTAAGACCAAAATTAGCTTAATTGAAACTTTAGAAACAACAGTGCAGCAATGTGACCAGTCACACATGCTGTTTGCACATTGAGAGGTCATAAATTAAGTGAAGGGCAAAGTGCAGTGCGGACGGGTGGAGCGTGCATGAATACAATACAGTATGAGAGAACCATGTGTGCGATTTGTTCTTCGACAAAATCACGCCTACGAGCCTTCACCGTGGCTGAGCCCGGGGCCACTGAAGTAGCAGAAGATTAATCAAAAAATGTTGGGCAGCCTGAGCAGTACGTGCAGCCTGATGCACGTGGTTATAAGCTCATGTTTCAATTTCAATGATTCTCTAAGTGATCATGAATGAAATGCACGACTCGCAACCTTGCGGGTTAATACCATCGGTTTGACCTGACGATCTCTTCATTCAGAGATTTAGAGATCACAAAAAATAAATAAATAAAGATCCAATCTGTCATTTAGTTTCTCCTCAAAACAACTCCACCCCTCCCTTCACCAGTCGAGTTATATATTTAAAAGCATACAGAGGGTCTTTGAGCTGGCGGGCTTAAAAAGGAGGGATTGGCAGAGGATGGTTAAGAGCTTTAGAACGATTCCATCTCGTGCACTCATCAGACAGAGACATCATTTGGATCAATCGGACGTGTTACACTTGTTTGTCGAACACGTGCCCATGAGCTTTCTGACACACGATAGGTTTAGAAACAAGCTACCATCCATTCCCTCACTAGGGTCACGAGTGAACTGGCGCTTGCCCGAGCGGACTTCAGGACAGATGTGAATTCATCACCAGTCAATCGCAGAGCCTGTGGAAAACACTCACATTCATAAAGACCATTTCGAGTCATCCATTAACTTGGTTTTCCAGCACAGGGTGAACATGCAAACTGGGCTGTCACTTGTACAGAGCTTTTGTAGTGAATTTAGTTGTGGGATACACCCTGGACTGATTACTCGGTAATCTCTTCTAATTTGACATAAATTAGATGGATGCATGGCTTGAGGAGCCAGCGATGAGAAGAAAGGAGCGTCAACGCGCATGTGGAACGGTCGCGGCTTGGAATTGAAGTGGATTTACGTGGGACAGGAGATGTGAGACAATCTCTTCGTCAATGGATGCTATAGCTTTGTGTTTGCTTTCAACATCCAGCTTGTAGCAGACGTGCATGTTTTACCTTGACGTCCGTGATCCACTGGGGAAAATGATGCTTTGATCCTCTCGTCTCTCATCTAGAACTGCTTCATTTCAACAAAGAGGGTGCAGGAAGTGCTTAAGATTGAATGACTGTGTCTTTTTGTTGTCATATTATGTTATTTAGGTTTTTTTGTCCTTTTCATTTCAAGATGGTACCGCGAGTATGGCAGCCTTTACAGCAGCTCTTGTATTTTGTTTTTCTACTTCTTTCTTTCCTTTCCTCTTCTTTTCATAACTTTTCTGCCGTGAAATGTAAATTTCTCCACTGTGAGACTAATAAAGGCTAATCTAATCCAATTAAATACTAATAACTATAATAATACATTTAATTTATAAGCGCCTTTCAAAACTCTCAGGGACACTTTACAGTCACAGGATATTAAACAACATTTTTTTTAAAGCGCATGTAAGAATATAAGTGGTGAACAACTTTTATTGACTTACAAAAAACAAAATAAATACTGATATTATAACTAGGTCAACACATTGTGGATTTGAGGTGAGGATACCATAACGAAATTAAGAAGTACATGGAAGCCCTTTATATTCAGACTGAAATGAGCTGACTAAAACAGCCATTATAAGGTGATGAAGAGTAATAATTCAGAGTGAGTAAATAGAGCCCCTTGTAACATGAAAAGTCAGACCTCTCCATAACCTAGATATTACACAAAAAATGCCTAAGAGCGACATGTTGACGGTCAGATAAATAATAATGATCTCTTTTACGTAACAACGCAGTTGAATACAATTCATACAAAGTACACGCAAAACCTACAAAAACCTAACTCCCACGCAGGCAAACGAGGCAGCATTGATGAAAAAGGCTAATGTGTCGCACATCACTTAACGGATGTGGACAATCATGTGAAAAGGTCACAGTATGTGAAAGCGTCCTCATGGGTAAGCTTATAGTCCTGTGAAAACTGTCGATTAAATGAGCAAACATTTACAATGCACGGGGAGTTTAAACTAAATTATTCCAAAGAGATTATTGGTAAAAATTCTCATTTTAACATGCCTCATTGTTAAGATTAAACACTGTTGTCATTACAGCGTTACCTTAGACGGCTCTGAAACAATATATGAAAAAACAATAATAAATCTGGCAAATATGTTAACGTCCATCGATTCTGTTTTTCCATTTTAATTTTAACTCATTTTTTAAGGTAAGAAGAAACATTCTGACCCTCTTCAGTGGCTTAATAACAACAACCCTTTCAGTATGACGGATCGACTTAAACATCAATGCAAAACTACAATCTGTGTACCGGTAATAATTTTAAAGTAATAATTCTTACAGTTTTCACCAGGATTGAGCGTCGTCTTGGAGGCAAACGGTGATGGTTATGGTTCCACGTGAGAAATGGTGGTTTGAAAAGCAAAGGTGATGTGGTCTCGGGCGTGATCGAGGTAAGGATCAGAGAAAGTGTGGGTGTCTCCAGAGAAATGTCTCCAACGCATCAGCTCGGACATGGTGAGGTTCTTCTGGGATGAAGCACTGCGGTCACGACCAAGCTGGCACGGGCGATTGTTAGAAGCCTGTTCTTCTTCCTCTTCAATATCCAAGCAAAAAGTTAAAAGAAGTTAAGTGTGCAAATATGGATTAAAACTGGATTTACCATGAAGTGAGCCGTCCATATCGCAGCTGCAGTTCAACAGGTCATGAGTTAGCGATTGCGTGTCGGATAGGCTGAAGAGATCTCGAAGCTCGCTGGTGGAGAAACTGGCATGCTCTGAGGCTTTGCCAAGGTCCACCACGGTCCCAGAGAGTCCCTGTTTGGAGACTTGCCGCTGGAAAATCCGCTCCTCTATTGTGCCTTGAGAGGGTCATAAGAACCGCTGAATGAGTCAGGTTCTCTATCCGTATATTTTTCTACGGTGGTTTTTTTGTGCAAATTTCCCCATTGTGGGACCATTAAAGGACAACCGACACCATTTTTTTGTTTCCTAACTAACATCATAAAAATATTTTATAGCATCTAAAACCCAAAACTGAGGCTGATATTTTTAGTCAAATGCAAAACATCAATAAAAATGTGTCCCAAAACTGACACAAAATGAGCTCGGAACTGAGCAGATTCATAAAGTCACGCCCCTTGTTCGTGACATCACTATTGGTCACACACTGCCTTGCTCCAGAATCAAACCAATGGCTTCAGAGAGTTCAGATCCGGAGAAGATGCTTTCTTGTTACTCATCCAGTTATGAATATGATTCAAATAGTTCTGAAGAGGAAAGCATAAATGTTTGCAATTGATTAAAGAAGTCCTTCCGTATCAATTCGAGCCGTCTGGACTCTAATGTAGCGCCCAGAAAATGCACAAGATGGCGGACAAGCTCCGTTGGAAATGGGCTGATTTGCCCGCTGGGAATTTGTGTCAACTTACACCTTTATGCGTGTTACCGCAATAGGCTGCGACACACAACGATTCCCCATTGCATTATTTATGTAGTTTTCCTTCTCATTTCGGCATTAACACGGTGTTTTCAGACAAAAAAAGTACCCAAAATGCATTGTGGGTCGCTTTCTCGGTCAGGGGCGTTCCCTCCGTGACGTCACTTAGGGGATCGTCATAAACTCGAAAACAAGACTTTCTGAATATTCAGCGCGAGTCTTAAAAATGTAAAATATGTGGTGGAATCTTTGTAAAATGCGCTCAGTAGAAGTCATTTGAAGTGATTTTACAAATTATAGACGCCCCTTCCAACTGCCACACTCACTGAAGTCTGAGTACACACTACACGCTGTACTCATCATCCTGAACTGTATTTTTTTTCTCGTTTTTTTTTTCTGCAAGACGTCACTTCAACCTTTTTTGTTTGTTTTTGCATTACTACACTACGTCACTTTACATACAACACTACCTCACTTTACATACGTCACTACCTCACTTTACATACAACACTACCTCAATTTACATTCAGACATTACATGTATTGTCTGTTGTCAATCGTCTGACTTTTTTAGCCACATTTTAAGTGCCTTGCACGCTGGGTCCGAGAGGACATTAATTTCATTGTGCTGTATGTCATGCATATTAGCATATTTGACCATAAAGCTGACTTTTACTGAACTTGTCCGGAGGTGTCCGGTTGTCCTTTAAAGGCTTTCTGATTCTGATTCCTCATTAGGGTTACAGTCACAGGTGAGATGGCCACAGCTGACTTTGGGTGAGAGGACCCAGAGGATAAGGCTGAATTTAGATAAGAAGTGGTCAAAGTAACTATCAAGAGAATCACAGATTATTAGGTATTTCATCTCAGTCCTCTTCTTTTCCTTTCGGCTTTTCCCTTCAGGGGTCGCCACAGCGAATGAGTGTTCTCCATCTAATCCAGTTTTGTGCATCTTCTTCTCTCACACCAGCTACTTTCATGTCCATCTCAGTCTGTCGCAAATTAATGATATATCGACATCTTTGCAGTGGTGGACCATCAGGGCCTGCAAGGCCTTCTTTGCTGGCCTAAAAATAACTGAATCCTAGACTGATAATATATTTGGTCCATGAATTTGCATGAAATGATTTCAAATTTTCTTTCAGCTTCCTTTCATTGCTTTTCCCCTGTTGTGCTTCTTCCAGATGTTTGTCCTTGAGAGTTTTGAAAGGCGCTTAGAAATTAAATGTATTATTATTATTTCATATTTATATAGGGCAAGAGCTACCATCAAATTTTAGTTCACTGAAGAAGCTCCTCGGATGAGAAGAGAAACCACCGACACCTTCAAAGAAGTATAGATGACGGCTGAAGAAACCTTCTCATCGATTTTCATATTTAAGCATTTAACCAATCACATTTTAGCCATTATTTGTTACCAGGGTCGGAAATATGCCTCAACGCCTTCTCAATCAGTTATGTGGGACCTGTAGCATAAAATAAGTGTTGATAAAACTATTGCTTTCACCAATCAGATTTTGAGTTGGCGACACCAAGGCCTTCTCGCAGGCCTTCTTTCCTGGCTAACGGTACCCTCAAGTGGACTTATAGTAAATAACACCACACTTATTAAGAGTTGAAGTCGTTGATGTAGCTGGAGCTGCAGTCAGGGTTGTATAGTCTTAAAATAGTTATTAAGGGTTGGATTGATTAAGACATAGCACTACTGAAGGCCTCGGTGTGAAATGCACGGCTCGCCAGATCATCTTTGATTTAATATAGAGAAATCAATGAAGTCAATGTCTAAATAAAAAAGTTGTGAGTGTCGGAATGACAAACAAGGAGCAGTAGTAAAGTATGCACAAACGCACATCATGTACACAGCCACATCCAGTGATTCAACATAGCATGATACCTGCGGTCAAGAGACGGTAAGTGTGCACAGTCTTCTTCTGTCCGTCTCGCCACACTCGTGACATAGCCTGAACAAAGCAAAAAAGTGAATGATCCAATGCAGCAAAGAAAATCATAATCATCTAAGATTGTTTTTGATAGGTTTACTTGAATATCGGTGGCCGGGTTCCAGTCAAGGTCATAGAGAACCAGGTGAGAAGCTCCAACTAGATTTAATCCGACACCACCAGCTTTGGAGCTGAGTAGAAACAAGAAAGTAGAAGAGTAAGAACTATTGAAGCTGTCAACTAGCCGCTGCCTTTGGATGGTGGGCGTTTGCCCGTCGAGCCGACAGAACGTGTAATCCATTTGCACACAAAGCTTCTGGAGCATGTCCAGCGTCTGCGTGTAGTTGGAAACGATAACCACCCTGGCAAAGAGACACAATCACCATCATACCTGTAATTCAACGGTTACAACATCACACCAGAAGTGTCTTGAATTGACATTGGCATACTTGTCTGATGGGCTGAATTGTTTGATAGTCTTCAGGAGATCCAACAGAACTAAAAGTTTCCCCGAGTCATCAGCATTGAAGCTATCTGAAGAGTAGTTTTCGGGGAAAAATTGCGCTAGCCCTTCATATAGGGAACTCTCCTCGGAATCACACTTTATTTTATCCTGCAAAATAAACAAACAAACAAATACATCAATAAATAAAATAGGTTGCCACAAAACAATAATAATACAGACACTCCCCGACTTAGGAACATTCGAGTTACGAACAATTTTTGCGGGTATGTCGAAAAATGTTCGGACATAGATGCTGTAAATTAGATTTTGTATTGCGCGCGAGGAAATCCCACTTTCCAGCTGATGCTCCAGGAGGACGCGATGCATAACAAAAAATAATGGCTGCTGGCACGTAATTCCGAAATTACGTGCCAGCAGCTTCAGTAATGGCTTACTGAAGACCCAAGGATATATGTTGTCGTACTACAGTAGGTGTGACATTATTTTACGACTATTAGAGTGTCTGTGTATTATACTTCCTCGTTCAGTGATTGACTTGTACATACATTCCATACAAAATCTAGCACTGGAGCAATTTACGAACAAATTCACCTGACGAACGACCACTCGGAACATAACTCGTTCGTAAGGTGGAGAGCACTTTTTTTAGCAGGACTTGATTGATTCAGCGAATCAAATGCCTCACCATGACAGTGGTGTGAAGCAGAGCAGGGTGATTACACAACTTTTTCAGGGCGGTGATGCAGGCCAGGTGGGTGTGTGTATGCACGGAATCCTGGAGGCAGGCTCGGAATACTCTATGGCTGAGGAGATGCCTGTAGACGTTTTTCTGCAGTGGTGATAGCCTGCAGAACAACGTCCAGTCCAGGCGCGGCGGCAGGTAGCTTTTAATAATCTCCTGTGTCCTCCTCAGGATGAACATGCCGGTAAGTCGAGAGAGCTCAGATGCTCGTTCTTCTCCCAAAGATTTCTCGTCCTGTTGGCAGAGCGGCATATTGGTTCTGTTTCATACTTTGACTTCTAAGTGTCACAAGGTTCTCAATAAACTCAAAAATACTCCCTCCAGTAACTGGATTTGAGCGTTACCTCTGAGCAGGAAGGCTGCCTGGAACGAAGAATGGGCTCTTCAAACACCTTCCTATATGCAGTGGTAGAACCAAGTATGCCCGGATTGACAAACTCTATAATGGCGTAGAACTCCTGCAAGTCATTCTGCACTGGGGTACCTTCAAAATATATGAGGAAATTAAGAGAAAGGGAGATCTTGTCGATTTCTCGCAGCAGTCAAGGTGAGGTTTAAACACCTGTGAGTATGATCCTGCGAGCGCAGCTCAGGCTGCTGATGGCCGAGGAGGTTTTGATGCTACTGTTCTTTAATCTGTGACCTTCATCGCAGATGATAAGACCAAAGTCCACTTTTTGCACCTGAGAACACATTCGGGAGATCTCATTTTGCATGATTCCATAGAAAAAGTTGTGGACAGGAGGCGGGCAAACCTGTTCGAGGCAGCGCAGTAGCATTTCATAGCTGATCACAAGAACGTCGTGCAGAGGAGACAACACAAACTGCTCGATCCTGTGGTCCTTTATACAACAGACAAGAAAAACAAGAAACCAGAAAACAACCATGAGAAGAACGGTTTGACTCAATTCTATTACAATGTTAGATATCCCTGCACAATTTTGTGGAACCACGCAGAAAATAGCTTTTAAAACTGTGTCTATTTTCCCTATTTAGAACCTGAAACGTTTACAAACAGTGTGGACAAAAATAAACCACCAATAGCACTTTTTTTTTTAACTCATTCACTGCCAGACGATGTGCAAAACTGTGTCCACGTTTATGTCATTTTCAGTCAAATTCTAGGACCTACAGAATATTGAGTTTTAGGACTTCATAAGCATTCAATGCAGCATAAGAAATCTTATAATAATAAAAATAATACATTGTATTCATAAGTGCCTTTCAAAACTCTCAAGGACACTTTAAACGATAAGTTTTATTCTGCGGGTGAGCAGCGGCAGCCAGACATGCCAGCCTTCACACAACCCCGGAAGT
Organism: Hippocampus bargibanti; assembly: GCF_051943395.1. NCBI lineage: Eukaryota > Metazoa > Chordata > Actinopteri > Syngnathiformes > Syngnathidae > Hippocampus > Hippocampus bargibanti. Next base: position 22,332,655 of record NC_142739.1, on the reverse strand, counting down.
CAAAATGTTGGTTTCAAGTTTCATGGTCGGTTACATGTTATAAAAAAATGTCACTTTAACCAGTTATTTCTATTTGTGTTTGTAAATGGGATGAGTATCAGGTCATTTCCTATTTGGCTCTTACACAGTCTTCCATCACAATACTAATTATGTCCTCGAGAGCTTTGAAAGGCGCTTGAAATAAAATGTATTATTATTAATTATGGGATTTGCAGCATTTTTATGCTGAGCACGTGTATAAGGCATACACATTAACATTTATGATTGTCGGGTAAGAAAAAAATACTCAAGTCTCTACATAACAAGATAATGTATCTATTCAACTTTATGGATCGTCAAGAGGAGGAAGAATCCTCATTCGTCCCATTTGCTTGTATGCGTGTACACTGTTAAAGATTTTTTTTAGACTCTTTTCTTTCATCAGAAAAATATACAGTAAAGTCTCGTTATATCGATATCGGTTATATCGATAGTACTGCTTATTACGATACTATTTCTATGAACGCAAGGCGAAAATTTACATGCCGCAGGATCGGATATATCGATAGTCCGGTTATATCGATATTTTTTCAGACTCCCGAGAATATCGATATAACGATATAACTTTACTGTAGTTAATTCCCAAGTTACATGATATGGGTCTGGAGTAATATGAGGTGCAAGTGGAGGCGCTTTATCGGCACACCCGCAAGAAAAACCAAAACCCGAACAAATTTGGGAATGATGCTCCACGTCATATTTTCAATTTCTGAATAAATTCAGGAATAGCAGTGAATGAGTTAATCAGTCATTCTGGATGTTTGTTGAGAGCCTATTTCCTGTTTAAGGAGGATTGCGTGCATTACAGAGATGTTGCTAACTATTTGATTGCTACAAAATTATAATTGACTTGCAAGTAAAGTATTTTACTTATAGTGACGGGAAGAACAGTTAAATGCTCTCCCACTTGATGGCAGATGGTAGTTCGTGCAACTGACGGTTGCCTTTCTCCACAAGAGAATGAGTCACAGCACGCACATTTTGACCAAATATACCGTACAGACGCTCCCAACTTACGAACGAGATCTGTTCCGAACGGTCGTTCATAAGGTGAATGTGTTCGCAAGTTGCTGAAGTGCTATATTTTGTATGGAATGTATTTTGAAAGGCTTATATAAGTATGTTTAAGATTTATATAAGTATGTTTGAGGCGTGTATAAGTAACCTGTATTGATTTGTCCTGAAAAATAAACAATTAATAAAATATATGCTCTATAAAGATATGTACTTGTACAAGTGGAGAGAATACTACATATGTTACTACAAAAATGTTTGGATGGACCGTTGTTCGTAACTCGAATGTTCGTAAGTGAAGGAGCGTCTGTATCTGAAAATCATTTTCCTCACTTGATCCACTGTGAAAACATTGATCCTCTCTCGACCCAACCATTTGTTGAACTCAGCTCCCCAGTTTTGCACCAGGCTACCTGGAGTAACAACAAGCGTACGCTTGGCGACTGCTTTCCCTCCGTACGGACCCTGCTTGAGCAAAGTCCAGCAGAGAGCAACGCTCTGGAGGGTTTTCCCCAGACCCATCTCATCGGCCAGGATAGCCCCGTAGCGCCCCGCGGCTCTGATGACGGAAAAAGAATGGACGCTAAACAACGGGAGAGCTCACAAATGTGGACAGATGATGATACCTCATGCCCATGACGCATTCATAGAGAAAAAGCAGGCCATCTCTCTGATGGGGACGCAAATGAGCTGTCAGGTGCGGGTCAACCACGACGTCAACTACAGGTAGACCTGATTTGTTATATGACCACTGGTGCTCGAGAGAAGGTCGGGGCATCACCAGAGCACCTAAGAATGACACAAATTGTGTTATATATCAAGAGAACATGATTAAAAAAACATTATTGAAGAAAGCAGATCTAAAACTGATTAACTCTACACACCGACAGCTTGCGAATCATGGCGAGGCCGGCAAATTTTTTCCTCCTTGGGTTGCAATCCAAGACGCTCCGCTCTCCCCAACAAAGAAGGGGGGCAAAAAGGTTTGGATGCTTGGCGATGTGAAGGCGGCAGAGGCGTCTTTTGAAGGATGTCTTCCATCCGTGCATCTTGGAAGCAGCGTCCCGTAGCAAAGGTTTCTGCTGATATGACTCCCATCACCTTCACTTCTTTGGCACCGATCGTCAAGGTCTCTCCCTCAGTGAGTGACGCCAGTTGTGATATTTTGTAGCCGCTTCCTATAAGAGCAGGACGTGCCATAACACGATCGTTATTTTCATTTTTTGCATGCCAATGTGGGACTGATTCAAATTTCCCTTGTGTGGTTCAAAAAAAAAGTTGAATATCTTGGTATACATTGTCATTGCAAGTGAATCCCTTTCAATGGTCATTCGAACAAAATAATACTGTGGCTTTATTTATGTACAGTGATACCTTGGCTTACAAACTTAATTGGCCCCCAGACAGTGTGTAAGGCGAAAAGTGTGTATCCCAAAAAATAATTTCCCATAGGAAACCATTAAAATGAGAATAGTCCGTTTCCAGGTCCCCATAAAACATAATGTTCTACATTCTAATTTTCTAAGCCTTAAAACTACACAAAATATACCTTATTTTATGTATAATAAATGTGCTATGGTATTATACTTAAAGAAATAAACTGTCCTTTAGAATAAAGTTTTGTTTTTCTACTTTCATTCCTTTCATCACTTTGCTGCTGTGAAATGTAAATTTCTCCACTGTGAGACTAATAAAGGCAAATCCAATCCAATCCAATGAAATACTTTCCTTTTACACATTTGTTTTCTCAGAGTATTTACTTGACATAAGCAGGGTGCTCTAGAGGAGGGGCCACAGTTGATTTTCGTGAACAGTAAAACCCTTTGAGGAATTTGGAGTTAAAGCTAAATGGATAAACCTGACATTGGCTCACCCTGTCCAATGTCTTTCCCCTCCATATTCTTCAGGGTGGCAGTGCGACCCCGTATCACTAGCACGGCGTCATCCTCCCAGTGCTTGTGTTTCTTTTTGCTGGCCTTACACCACATCACACTGAAGTACTGTGGTACGTCCTGGTTGTATCCTGTATTTGGCATGCCACATTTTTGAAGGGGGCCTGTGGAAAGAGGCAAAATAGTGATGGAGAGTATTTTGGATGCAGAGGCTGGCCCCATCAGCAGATGTCCCTGTTGCGCCGGTTGTGCTCTCAAAGCCACTCACATGAATTTAAAGGACAACCTACGTCTCCGGACAAGTTGTGTCCATAATTTGTAAAATGGCTTCAAATACGTAACTTCTACTGAGCGTATTTTACAAAGACTCCACCGCACATAGAATATTCCCAAAGTCTTGTTTTTGAGTTGGTGACGAGTCCTCACCCTACGTCACTGAAGGAACGCCCCTGACCGAAAAAAGGACACATTGTAGCAGTCCTTCCATCAGGTCAATGCATTTTGCTGTACTTGATTAATTCCTTACCACGGAGCTTTGTCGCCATTTTCTGCCTCTTTTAGTGCAAGACGTCTTGGGGTGACGCCACGAACAATTAATTTAAAAAAATGATAATAATCTGAACCTTTGTCTAGTAGTTTTCTTTTAATAGAAAACGACACAAACAATTAGAAAACCAAAAACTAACAGCCAACAATCAATTCCTTAAAGTACAATATGAAATTTAATTTAAATAAATTTCATTTTCACATCATTTTTTTTAGAAACATTGAATACAACATGACAGTATACAACAAAATATTCACAGTTGAACGTGGGGGAGGAGCATAAAGTGTGAGGCCAGACCATCATTATCGTGACATCATTTGAGACTTCAACTCGGTTAGTGTAATGTGAATGAAATGTGTTTTGCTCATTTACCTCACTTGACTTTTATTGGACGATTTCACTTTTCATTATACATGTGTAAGAAATTAAAAATGATAGCTTCCACTATATGGCATTGTTTTATGGCTGCAGCTAAATATTATTTTAACCATTAATAACCATATTTTCCGGTGAATAAGGTGCATTTAAAAGCCTTGATTTTCTTCAAAAGATGACCCTGCGCTTTATACGCAGGTGTGCCTTATACGTGAAGTAATATTGAGCCTCAATAGGTCTTGCAACACCTGTCAACAGCCACCGACACCCGATAGAAGAAATAGTGTGTAATGCCAGCCTCTATTGTCGCACCATATAATGTGGTGCGCCTTATATTTGGAGAACATTTATACATCATATTTGGAAAACTTTTTTCATTCATTTAAGGTGCGCCTTGTACTCCGGTGCGCCTCATATATGGAAAAAGTTTGAAAATACACCATTCATTGGGGGTGCACCTTATACACCGATGTGCCTTATACATCAGAAAACACGGTAATCTGTGGATTGATTTGATTTTTAAAACATGTAAGTTTAAAAAAAAAATGCATAAATAGTCGTGTCATAATTCGATTATCGGCATCATGTCAAAAAATAGTTGATCAGCGTTTTTCAAATTAAATCAGATGGTTGTTGATGTTGTATTTTAGTGAGGAAAAAAATCTGTCAATATTTACGGTTGAGGGGGGGGGGGGGTTTGAAAGATTTAAAGAATTGTAAGTCTCTTGACTATGAATCAATTATCTGAAATAATCATTGATTAATTTGGAAATGGACTGTTTTAAGGCTCACCATGAGATTTTGTAAACAGTTTGACAAGATATAAAAAGACATCATAGATTTTAAATCTGTCCTCATCTGCTACATAGACGTTTGATTTGTGTAACATCAAATCGAAAGAAATAAACATGAACAATTGTTTTCTGGAATTATTCACAATGAAATACTTTTTTTTAACGATTGGAAGAACTAAAGATGGAAGGCGGTACACTTTTTTTTAATTTATATTTGGTGCTAGCTTCATGCATCAATTATTTGACCAAAATTCCCAAATAACAAAAACGTAAAAATATTTGAAAAGTACTTAGCACAGAAAGTATGTGTCTATGTAATTTTTGCCTGCCATTTTGGTTACTTCCGGGTTGAGTAAACGCTGGCGCATGTGGCTGCCACTGCTCACCCTCAAAAAAATATCCTGTGACTGCAAAGTGTCCTTGAGAATTTTGAAAGGCGCTTATAAATGAAATGTATTATTATTATTGTCATTGTCATTATTATTATTACTATTATTATTATTATTATTATTATTATGCACATGTTTCAAAATGAAATACAATCACCGAAACTAGTGGGCAAGCGCTTCGTAATTGACAGTGCGACACAGTGTAAGCCAACAATTAATTTTACCCAGGTGAGTAGAATTGAAAACGTCCAGAATTGTGTGTGCTTTTCGCAAGGCGGCTGTGAAGAAGCAGACGTGAACGTGATGGACCAACGCCTTATCGTGATGGACCAAGCGGACCTAGCTCATGACCGTGGTCATTGGCTGGTTAAACTGATCGGCTCTGTGAAGACCCCACTTATTAAGACCGGGCCTTCACATGGAAACATCATTTATTTTTATTATTTCTCAAGGCGTTATTGCCGTACCTTTACTGCTTTTTCATTTTTAGCATAAAACGGAATATTTTGTTGTGCGTGTGACGCATCTAAGGACTGCAGTCTATGGAAATGCTTTGGCGACTCTGTCACTGTGATAATGTACTAAAAAGTGGTATTTTCTAGCCTTCCAATACCTTTATTAAAAAATCTATGTCAAAGTGGATCTCTTATATCACGTTCCAGGCACTGACTCAGATCGATTAAGTTCCATTTTGCTAAAGAGGGATGGACAACCCATGTCGAAGTCGGGCCACTTTCAGCTTCTCTACTTTGATCTTGACCCTCAAAAGTTCCTCCTCCAACTGCTGCTTCCTCTTGAGCCCTTCCCTCTTCTCCTCAAGGTACATTGCCACTTTCCTGTGATTGGCTAACACCAATTCGTGCTCCTCTTTGGCGAGGTGCAAAGGGCGGAAGCGCTCGGACTCGTGATGAGGGTAAACGTTATTGGGGTAGAAGTCGTGGTGTAAAGACAGCGGCGATGTAGAGAGGGGGATGTTGACAGACGAAGGGGCAGGAGATGACGATGCATCATAATTTTGGATGCTGTCCGCGTGCTGGGTTGGTATCAGCTCCGGGCCCGCCTCCGGACGCAGATCTTCGTTCGTGGATGGGAGATACGGAGGGGGTTTGACATCATCTTTGGTGTCCAGATGGACCGCCTCATGGGGAATGGTGGGCACAGCTGCTGAGTAGTCCTGAGGGCTGACCAGAGAGGCGTTGCTGCCAGGAGGCTCGATGGGAGATGGGTGCTTACTGTATGATAATCAGAGGATGGATAGAGTGACAATAGAGAAAATAAGAGCTAGAGGAGGTTTATTTAAAGATTTAAAAAATTGGCAATTGCATTATAATGGCTTCCAACAATAGTGAGTGGAAGCAAAATTCGAGTTAGCAAATTCACACATCAGTTTTTATGTTTTTGTGCCGCTTTAGTTATTTAACTGCACTGTATCATATTTTCTGGACTATAAGGCACACCTTCAATGAATGACATATTTTAAAACCTTTTCCATATGTAAGGCACACTGGACAATAAGGCGCATGGTCAGTTTTTGAAGAAAAAAAAATGAAGGCTTTTAGGTGCGCCTTACAGTGCGGAAAATAAGATAGTTCGAAAACATGAAACCAGGGATATCCAAATTCAGTCCAAAGGGGCCAGTGCCTTGCCTGTTTTCCATTTCTCTCTGCTGAAACACACCTGATTCAAAGGACTGACTTCAGACACCACCACATTAAGATGATGATACAGTAAAGTCTCGTTATATCGATATTCTCGGGAGTCCGAAAAAATATCGATATAACCGGACTATCGATATATCCGATCCTGCGGCATGTAAATTTTCTCCTTGCGTTCATAGAAATAGTATCGTAATAAGCAGTACTATCGATATAACCGATATCGATATAATGAGACTTTACTGTATCATAATGTATTAAGAATTAAATGATTAACACAGGAAATTACAACCAATTTTAGGTAGATGTCAATTTTTTGAAAATTGTAACAATTTGCTGTAAGGCTCTGGTGTATGTTTGCCCATCCATGTTCTACTCAGTGCTGGAGTTTGTAAATGTTACATTTCAAGTAAATATTAAAGCCATATAATACAACAAAACAGCAACACTATTTTTGGTATTGTTCTCCATTAACAAATTAAAAAAAGACATTCAAATCTGAAATAAATAAATCTCTAGCTCTGGATTAATATGATTATATTCATCATTCAAATCTCATTCTGTTGTTAAAAGGTTTCTGAAGGCTACTTGCATTTTACTGGAGGGATGTAGTAGGCACTCTGATTTTCTTACATTCTTATATTTAAGCTAAAAAAACAACATAAACAAAATGATTTAGCAGCTTCTGCCGAATTATTTTTTTGCACGTCCTACTAATCTCTTGCTGGTTGTGGTGAGTCACTGTGTACCTGCGCGGAGCCAGGTCCTTTTCGTGGATGGCCACATTCTGAAACAGGTGAGGGATCATCTCCATGACTCTCTTGGTTGGCTCTGAGATGCTGGCTCTGTATTCCGGCTGGGTGAGCCTCTGTTGCATCACTTCCTGTTTGGCTGACTCCTTCAATCTTTTGTAAAGAGTTCTGAGGCCCTGCGCTGTGCGGTGTGGCCTGTCGTCACTCAGGGCATTGTACTGTTCCGATATGGTGTCCCAGCACTTGTTCTTGTCCACAATGACTGCATGTTTGTTGGTGTGTTCCTCCAGAATGCGGATGTGAGGCCGTACGAGCTTCAACAGATCCAGCTTCTCTGAGAGAGTGAAGTTTGAGGAGCGAGCTTTCCCCACCAAGCTGGAAAGGAACACCGAACCGGATGCCATCTTACAGCTGTCACCACGTGCCAGCTTTCTTTTGTTGTCCTGCTGCAGGATTCTATGATTTCCACTCAGTGGCATAAAGTTAAAACTGATTTAACTGCTCAATATCTCTTGTTTCTCCTCTTCTTAATCAAAATCCAACGCGGGGAGGGGATGATATCTCACAAGCGTGAAACCTCTCCACTCCTTGGTTTCCTACCTGTTTCCTTGCACGAGAAAATCAGGCTTCTGTCGTGCACAATAAGAATCAGGCTTAACTAGGCGAGCCTCGATTAGGCCCCCGCCTACCTCCCATGGTTTTGGATGAATTCCTCCCATCTTAGACTGACGTAGCAAAGCCGCTTAAACCCAGCCCGACCTACTTACAGCTCGGCCTCTCTAAACCCCAAACCGAGCACAGCGAAAACACGTATAGTCTCAACACACAACAAAAGATGGCGACACGCATACAAGGTGGGGGTGTTGTTAGAATTTTTTTTTTATTTTGGGTTGATCGAATGTTTCACTGGAAAGAGAGAGAGGCGCGAGTTTAACTAACTACAGTAAACGCTGGGAGGAGTTTAAGGGACCTGACTGCGGATGCGCGTCAGGGAAGCTACATGCTAGCAAAACCGTTAGCATGGAGCTAACGGTTTTGTTCTTCAAATGGATCGCCATTTGTTTAAACGGCGTAATCGAAAGAACCCTCCATCTGGAAAGCGGATAGGGGGTGTGTATACACGCGGGGCAGGGAGCCCAATTGTGTGCTCGTCAGGAGCTGAATACGTAATTTAGACCCCCTCCCCTCCGGCTGTCGCTGTTCAATGCCGCCGGGGTTCAACGCAGTCGAGCGCGAGCGTCTCTGTTGTGACTATTTTTTGTTAGCATCCAAATACAAGCGATGGTTTGTGTCAACTGCAAACTAAGTTAAACTGTAGGTGCTTTTTTAATAAACGATAATACATGTATCTCCATTGGTCTGGTGGGGTCAGGTTCAATTTGGATCGTCTGGTCTGAAAAGTAAAGGGGAGTGTATCATAATTCTGAATACCCACCAGA